>NC_041386.1:69338169-69367724 GCF_002162155.2 Triticum dicoccoides
CCCCGTGCCCGCTCCACACCCTAGCACCTCCCCACTTCCCCTCCCCTCACGCTGCTTCACCCGACTAGGTCGTCCCCGTCACCGCATCGTCCCTGCGACCACCTCGTCCCCACACCCCACCAAGGAGTCCAGGAGCTCTGCAGGGTTATTCTACGTCATCTACGGCCAGCCGTTCGAGCTCGACGGTTCTGCATCATGCGGATCGAGGTCTTCTTCCACCTCTGGCCACTGCGGCCTCACCGTCGATCCGCGTCACCTCGTCAACCCCGGCCCCGCACGAGCTCGCCATCATCTTCCTCTCGGTGAGCTGCACCGGTTCCCCTCCCCCCCTTTGATTTTGTCTTCTTCTCTGTCAGTGTAGCTAGCTGTTATCCAAGTCGCCACAGGGCCGGCCTTCTTTGTTTAGGAGCAGATTTATACTTCTTCTGGAAAAGAAACCTGAACAAAAATGATCTGTGCTTAATAGCAAAATTATATATGGCAGTTGGTTAAAACTCAATTTCATGACACATTCCAGGAGATTTGTTTGCTTTTGTGTGAAACATACTAGTATGTAACTATGTGCTCATGTTAGTTGCTTAGTTATGAAAGGGTAATTATGTAACAAAGTAACTGTGGCACACATAGGTAAACAGGAAATAGCATCACACTTGAGCTAGTAAAATTTGAGAAAACTCCTAGGACATCAATGGCACAGAACTACAACTGCAGCAAGCAAAGACATATCTGGTGCCTCGTAACAGCTAGCAACTCATATTTGTCTTTATTATTCTGCAAATTCAGTTTATACATTCCTTTGTTTCCAGACAACTGATTTGAAGCGATGATGATCCCAATGGCATATTATTAGTGGCTATTTGGCTATCAGAAAAGCAAGAGACACTAAGAACGATCTGCATATTGTTTGCTGAGTTTTGGAGAACATACTGTATTCACTCTAAGAAATAATTATGGAAATATCACTCATTTTTTTCATGGCCTAGCAAGCATGTAGGAGTTCTCACTTGTTTTAAAAAACCCGCATATAGCTCTCACTTAATCCAGTAGCTCCATGGAACTGTTAGGCATTTGTTCGTTATTGGTTGCAATTTTTTGGTCTGTGAGTGGACATAACAGTACACTGCGTTGTCCATGTAGTGAGATGAAGATGTTTGGTCAGAGAAAAAGGCTATAGTGATCAATGCACATGACACATGTATCATGTATCAGTAGAGTAATTTGTACAGTCACACCAACTGCTTCACTAAATGAACACATGCTTTGCTTGTGTGTTCCTGCTACTTGACTAATTGAACACCTGCTGTTTCTACTGTGGGACAATGTTCCTTCTTTTCTTCCTGATGTTGCTATTTCCATTGAAGTACTCACATGTGTTCTAGATGAGCTGCTGCTAGTTAGTTCCCCTTAGACTACATTGTAGATTGCATAGCATAACTCCAGAATTTTGTCATTGCACACCTGTTGCTAGTTAGTTCTGTAGATACTTAAAACACATATCACTTGTCAGGTTTCGTTCGGTATATTAAATCCTATGAAATTATCAAAGTGGGTTGTACTAAGTTAGACAGAATTTTACGTTTGGACTTGGGTGAATGTAACCAGACTTACACTCTCAGATTTTTTCATAGTTGATGGTGTGCGGACTTATAATGTGATAAAGTATATATGGTGTGAGGACTTATAATTTTTGTTGGGTGACCTATTAGATCTGGAATGGAAGCTCACATAAGTTGAGCTGATTTTTGTCCATATGCAAGCAGAGGACCATATGGTCTGTGGCCTTTTCATCCATATGAAAGTAGAGGCACATTGTGGTGCTGAATTTTCTGCTCTGATTGTTGCTCAAAGAAATTTAGCAAAAAAATGGGGTCCTGGGAGACGCCGCTGCTGTTTGAGGCCCTTGAGAGGCCCTTCGTGTCGTGATGATTTTGCAGGTACCCCGAGAGGCCCTTGAGTTTTCCGGAATGTCGATTAACTTCTGTTCCGGCAAATTCGGGTACTCCATATGTCCTATTTTCAGCAAAGGTGATGCTGAAATTTTCCGTGAATTTTAGCATGACTTTGCTAAAAATCGGACATATGAGGTACTTGCTACTAATGCATGGGCCGGGGTATCTTAGTACTTAATTAAGTAGGATCAACTGCCCCTTTATTCTTGCTGCATTAAACCATAGGTGGCAATAGAGCGAAGTGATTAGGCCCAACTTAGAAATTCTCCTCAGCATTGATAAACCCTAGATGATAAACCCAACATAGGTGGCAATAGAGCCAACTGATTAGTGCCAAGTGATTAGGCCCAACCTAGGGTGCCTCGGCATCGATAAACCCTAAATGATGAAAACTTAGCATTTAGGGTGCCTCGGCGTTGACAAACCCTAAATGATGAAACCTTGGCTTTTAGGGTGCCTCGGTGTCGATGAGAACCTAAATGATGTACGCTTAGGCTTTTAGGGTGCCTCGGTGTTGACAAACCCTAAATGATAAAAGCTTAGCTTTTAGGATGCCTCGGTGTCGACAAACCCTAAATGATGAGACCATGATCTTGTTCCTTGACAATAACCAACTTTTTGACCAAACTTTTTTCCTATTTAGAGCAAAACATGGCCCACAGCGATGAGGCCGGCGGTTCGGGCGGCAAGCAATTCTGGGAGTTGTCCCAGGAGTTGGAGGAAGAACCTCACCACTATGAGGACGCCGTGGAAGACACCGATCCTGACTACACAACCCCTAGTGGCGTCGGGGATGACACCATTGATGATGGCGCCGCGGATGCCACCACTTATGATGGCGGCGCACGCACAGATGGCAGCCAACTGAAGAGGCAACGGAAGGACCAGCGCCCGAACGTGGTCGGCACCGTCAGGGAGGAATTTACTGAAGTGAACTCCGACGGGCATCCGACGGCGCCCAAACACGTAGTCAAGGGGTACTCGATTCAGCTCGGGTGCATTCTTCGGAGCACCGCCTCGATCAACACCGAGAGCCTAAGGCATAAGGACCGAGGGAATTTGCGCAGTCTCCTCTTCATGAAGCTGCACGAACGATACAAGTTCCTCGCTGAGTTCGCAAACACACGCCTCTCGGGTAATAAAGTGAACGGTGCCGCCCTCACGACGATGAGCATGGCCCTGTCTACTTGGAAAAGCATGGACAAAGGTGGTAGTTATGAGAAGATCAAGGCGAAATATCCTTTGATGAGCGAAGATTACTACAAGGAGTTCAAGATCAAGTGCGAGAGCCCCGCAACCTCCGAATCAAGTCAGTGGGGGAAAGAAATGCGGCAGTTGAACATAGGGGTCCACCAACTCGGTCCCGGCGGTTACAGAGTGGCGGAGCCTGTATGGGACAAGGAGGACGCGGAGCGTGCCGAGCAAGGCCTACCGCCCCGATTCGAGAAATACAGTGACAAGCAGACCAGGAACTTTCTCAGGGCCTGGTACAAGGAGGACCCGGTAACAAAGGAGCTTACCATGGATCCGAAGACCAAGGAGCTTGAGCTTGTTTTGGTAAGGAATACACCCCCGCGTAATTAGCTCCATATGGTTGCATTCTAATTAATACCCAATATTTCTAAATGGTTCACGTTCCTTCCGCAGGACAAAGAAAGCAGTAGGGCGGGGTCGTCTCAGAGCTCCCCTTTCGACACCCCTTTGAATAGGGCATTGAACATAATGAAAAACAGGGATAAGCTCAATAAGCCGATGTCAGCTGGTCGTGTGGACGGCAAAGGCTTGTCCACAAAATGGTGGTTATACTATGGCGCTGGTGGGCAAAAGGAGAAAAAGACCAGCTCGGAAAGCCAGTCGCACGAGGTTGAAGCACTCAAGGCGCAAGTGGCGCGGATTCCGGAGATGGTCCAAGAGCAAGTGCAACAACAACTGGGATCGACGCTTACCGGCATTATGCCTACCTTGATTCATGGGATAACGACGTGGATTGTGGGTGGCCAACAGGGGCCGCCCCAGCTTCACGGCCAGCAACTCACACAATGTGCAGGCGGTGCCATTGGTGTCTCCGGCGGTGGCGGTATTGGTGTCTACGGCAGCGGCGCCATTGGTGTCTCCGGCGGCGGCGATATTGGTGTCTCCGACGCCGGCATTGGAGCTTAATGCACCCGGGTGTACGCCGGCCGGCACCTCGCCAGCAAGCGGCCCCTCCGTCAGTTGCACGCCCGCCGTTGGCAGTGCCTCGACATTAGCCGAGCTCAACGGCATCGCGGTAACTAAGCCTCTCGGCCGAGGACTTCATATACTTGCCTTTGACTGGGCATCCCTGACGCCCTACATGTTTTCGCAGGGCGCCGCCAATGTTCCTTGCACTCTCCTGCACTTCGTGGGCGGCGAATTGGTCAATGTCGCCAAGGGCAGAATCGTTCAACCGGGCAACCCCGTGTTCCACGGTAATCCGATGCCACCCACAATGTATAGGGTTGAAGTGGTTCGGGTGCTGCCAGGCTGCGACGAGCTGTTACCTCCGATTCGACCCGCTGGGGCCGACAAAGAAGATGAGATGACCCTCAGCGCCTGCGTAAGCTGGCCCCTGCTTTGGCCGAAGAGCCAAATTCGTTTGGGGGCGGGGGACACCACCCCACAGACAAGACCGCCAGTCGTGCCGGTGCCAAGCCATGGCAAGAACGCCGCAACGCTACTGGACATGCCGGACATCCCTATGGCACAGGATCTGGACGACGACGACAACGACGATGGTACATTTACCAACGTCGATAAGTACTTTGCCGAACATGGGTACGGTGATGAGTTCTGCGGGCCTCCTTCTCAAGAACCCAAACAAGACGAGCGTGATCTAGCTGGTACGGCGGAGAAACCCAATTGCAACAGGCGTCGTCTGGCGTTCAGTTCTCAGGAGACGCCTCCAGCTGCCGCCTTCACCGAGCCTCAGATAGCGGAGGTGCAAAATATTATCAGCCCCAACACGCTCAAGAAGGTGGTTTGTGAGCAGAACTCGGTCCCATTATAGCAGATCAAGAAGAAGGGCCGGAAACGGCCGACTAAAAAGGCCGCCGGTGCGAGCCAGCCGGCACCGAGTACGATCCGTGCTCAGGACGGGCCACCTTCACCTAAGCATATCTCGAGGAGGGTGCATGTGGAGGGTAGGGCGATGCTACCGACAAATATGCTCAGTGCTGCAACCGGTACTATGCGGAGTCTGCACGACAGTGTTCTTCCTTTGGAGAAGCGGCGTCTCAGAGAGAATGATGTGGCATAACCGGTTTTTGTGGCCAAGGTGCCAGAGGGCAAGGGCTTTGTGGATGGCGCCATCGGGGGTACGATCGTCCTGCGGTTTGATGAAATCTTTGCTATGTTCAACCTTCATCCGCTGCACTACACCTTCGTTCGGCTGTTTTCGCTGAGTATGGAGATGCGGATCATTAGAGACAAGACCCCGGACATCGTGATCGTCGACCCCTTCTACATGCGTGCCAAGCTCTTGAGCAGCACTGGGGACCGCCAAGTCGCGAGTTCACACCTCGAAGACGTCATTCTGGCAAACCCAGATAAGGATAACTTCCTTGTGCCTTACTTTCCCAAGTAAGTCATCCCTTAACCGCCCCGTAACATGTGTGTCAGAGTAATGGGCCATGGGTAGGCCAACCCGAGCCCCACGACCTTTCAAGACATCGGGGCAGGCTGCGCCCCTCAAGACCACAGGGCGAAGAGCCGCCTCCTGGGGAGTCTACGGCAAGGCGGCCGACTACCCGCTCACGGCCGAGTCCCAGGGATGACTTACAGAGAAGCCGGCTTTGGGGAGTCGGCCGGCGACTCCAACAAATCGTGACCTCATCGAGGGGGACGGGGCAGGGGCGTGGCTACAATGAAGCCCACTCCCCGCCCCTTACCAAGGGCAGGCATGGCTACAGCACGTCGTACTTGGGAAGATCTCCCCGCGGCGTGGCACTGTTGCCCAGCCAGCCCTGACATCAGCACCACTGTACATGGTCCTGCGCCCATGACGGCTTATCTGTACGGCCTGGAGGCAGCAGGGCCCACCAGCCAGCAAGACCTCGGGAGACGGCGGGATCACCACCGGTCGGACCCAACGGGAGTCGGCCCGGGGGAATCGGCCTAGCCCTCCCCCGGGCCCATGCGCCATTAATCAAGAAGAGATGGGGAGTGGCCACAGTGATCGCCCGCCAGGCGGCGGGGCTGTTGCCACAACCCCATGACCAAGCTTGCATCATCAGGAGCACGGCTACAATAATCAGTAGCTGGCAAGACCAGTCCAGTGATCGCCCGCCAGGCGGACGCGGTCTGTCGGCTCCATACCAGACCAGTCGGCGGGGCCCACCAGTCGGCGGGCCCCAGCAGTCGGCGGAGAAGTCGGAGGTCAAAGACACTGACGGCTGGGCCCGCGCCCAGTCACCTTACCATTGTACCCCTGGGGGGTAGGCCTATATAAACCCCCCAGGGCACCCATGCAAAGGGTTGGATCCCAGTAGTTCTATACCTCACCAGATAGAGGGAGAGAGCTAGCCTTGCCCTCTCCTACCACCATACACAGCTCAAGGAGCAACCGTGTAAACACTTGACCATAGTGATCATGCGGAGACCCCGCAGAGCAGCAGTAGGTGTATTATCTCCCCGGAGAGCCCCGAAGATGGGTAAGATTCGCCAGTGTGCATGTCTTCGCCTTATCCCGTTTCCAGGCACCGGTGACGTTCTACTCGCCCCCACCATGATAAGCCATCCATTGGCATATGTCGCACCAAACCCCCGACATTTGGCGCCCACCATGGGGCATGGTGCACCGCCATCCGGAGATCTGTTCTGGACGGGAACCCTTTTCCTCCCTGGCGAGCGCAGCCAGCCAGGCATGCCAGACGAAGTTTGCGTCGACGCGCTGCGCGGCGTGGAGATCGCCTGCGCAGCCAGCTCCTTGACCGAACTTGTCGATGAGGTCCGCCTCTCCGACGAACCTGCGTCCGACGTAGGCGTAGGCGGCCCCAAAAACCTCCTCGCGGACCTCCTCGATCAACTCCACCTTTCTGGCGAGCCTGCCGTAGACTTGGAGTCTGTAGGCTCCATCGACCCGATGCTGGTCGACTTCGACACCGCGTCGGTCGACGCTTTCCCCTCCAACGTGGTGGTCTACGACAAACCTCTCCCCCACGCGGAGAGCGACGGGAGCACCGTCACTGAGGTGCTGGTCATCAGTCATGACGAGTTCCCTGGTGGAAGGGCGTCCAACTCACTCGGCGCGGCGCTGCAAGACCTAGCTGCGCCCATTCCAGAAGATGCTGACGCGGAGACGTTAGAAGCGCGCCGCCTTCAGCTTGTTGAAGGCGCGAAGAAGCTAGCCAGCATGAGATGCTTGTCAGAAGCTTACCAGCAGGAGATGGATCGCGCTGTTGGCGGCTCGCCGGCTCCGGCAGGGCCCAGCCACCTTGGCGCGGTTCAGCAGCGCGGCGTAGCCACCGCCAGCCTGTTTGGGGCTAGCCGCCCCGTGTATGCCACGCCAGCGGAGAACATCAGAGCTGCCCAGGCAGCGGCGGATGAGCTGGACAATTTCGAGGGCGAAGAGCGCCGCCTCATGATGGAGAGAGTCCAGCGGCTCCTCGACGAGGCCGCCGCACAGAACGAGGCCGGCTGCCGCATGGAGGCACTGCAGCGGCCAAACAATGACCCGCACCAAGATCAAGGCGCGACGTCTCGGATGCCGACTGGCGGTACCTGAGGAAGGGAGGACAAGGAGCCGGCTGTCAGCCACAGTCGGACTCGGATTACCATAGAGCGCGAACGAGACGGCCGCCCGAGAGTAGTGGAACGCAAGGAGAGGCGAGTCTCCCCACCGCCTGTTGACCATCCGACTCTCGGTGACCGCCTTGGCCGCCGAGAGGGAGTTGGGGAGAATGACGCCCGCCACCGGATCGACCGACTTCACCGGCCCCTGGCGCTGGAAGAAGAAGACGAGCTGGGTCCGCCTTGTTTCGGGCCCCGCATTCGGGACGAGCCCTTTCCCAGAGGGTTCATGCTCCCAAGAGACACGCCCAAGTATACCGGCTCCGTGAAGCCGGAAGACTGGCTAGTCGACTACTCCACAGCTGTCAGCATAGCAAACGGCAACAAGCGTGTCGCCATAAAGTACGTTCCGCAGCCTAAAGCCCCGCAGCATCAACAGCTGGGTCGACTTCACCAAAGCATTCGTTCGCAACTTCACCAGCACGTATAAGCGTCCTCCCAAGCCTCGCCAGCTCTCCCTATGCGTGCAAGGTCCTGATGAGTCGACTCGCGACTACCTCACGTGTTGGGCTGAGCTCCGGAACTCCTGCGAGGGCGTGCACGAGGTGCAGGCCATCGAGTACTTCACAGCCGGGTGCCGAGAAGGCACCCTCCTTAAGCAAAAGCTCCTTTGCGACGAGCCAGAAACCCTCAACGAGCTGCTGATCATAGCGGACAAGTACGCTACGGACGACTCCTCCATGAAGACGGAAATTCAAATCAGTACGACTGGCAAAGTAGCTCCTCAGGCTCCAAGAACTCCGGCAGCAGACGCCAACCGGCAACAATAGCAGGGCGACCACAAGCGCAAGGCCCCGCAGCCGGCTTCCAGCAGCCGGCAGGTCGCGACCGTTGAAGCCCAGCAGCCAGAAGAGCAGCCTCCGCCTAAGCGACAGAAAGGCGGCAAGCCGAACTGGTTGCCGGCCTTCTCCTACGAGCAGACCTTGGATGGACCTTGCAAGTTCCACAGCGGCGCGAAGCCATCAAATCACACCACCCGGAAGTGCCACTGGCTCACCAGGATCGCCAAGGGAGACGGCCTCCTGCCACCCCCGCCTGCTGGGCAGCCGCCTCCGCCTCCGCCCCAGCAGCCGGCAGTCAGGCCAGTCGGTGCAGTACAAGACGAGTACCCTGAAGAGCACGGAGCCTACGTGGTGTTCACCAGTGTGGCTGGCGATCGACGCAGCAGGCGGCTGCAGCGACAAGAGGTGAACGCGGTAGCCTCAGAGACGCCAGAGTTCATGCACTGGTCAGAGAGGCCCATCAGCTGGAGCAGGGCTGACCACCCAGAAGTGATGCCGAGTCCGGGCTCCTACGCCTTGGTCCTGGACGCCACCTTTGCCACGGACAAATGGGCCGCGCGTTTCTCGCAAGTTCTGATAGATGGGGCAGCAGCATCAACATCCTGTACAAGGACACCATGGAGAAGTTAGGAATCAAGCAGAGACAGCTTCAGAACAGCCGGACTGTGTTCCACGGCATTGTTCCTGGGCTTTCCTGTTCACCAATCGGCAAGATCCTGATTGATGTCCTCTTTGGGGACAAAGATCACTTCCGAAGAGAGTCTGTTTTGTTTGAGGTGGTGGACCTTGAGAGCCCATACCATGCACTACTTGGCCGGCCCGCCTTGGCCAAGTTCATGGCGGTCCCCCACTACGCATACCTCAAGATGAAGATGCCCAGTTCCAGGGGAATTCTGACTATGGCCGGCGACTACCGGAAGTCGTCCGCTTGTGCGGCCGAGAGCAGTCGGCTGGCCGAGTCCCTGGTGATTGCGGCCGAGAAGCGACTCCTTGAGCGAGCTGTGGCGATGGCTGGCAAGCAGCCGGAGATATCGCCCGACCCAAAGGAGTCGGAAGCCGAAGGTTCGTTCAAGCCGGCCAAAGAGACAAAGAAGATACCCTTGGATCCGGAACACCCAGAGAGGTACGCCGTCGTAGGTGCAAACCTCGACAGCAAATAGGAAGGCGAGCTCGTCGATTTCCTCCGTGAGAATCGGGACATCTTCGCATGGTCTCTCAAAGACATGCCAGGTGTGCCGACGGAATTCGCTGAGCACAAGTTACACGTCCGATCTGATGCAAAGCCGGTCAGGCAGCCCCTGCGCCGCTTATCAGAAGAGAAGAGAAGAGTTGTCAGAGAAGAGATAGCCCAACTCCTAGCAGCCGGCTTCATTATGGAAGTTTTCTTCCCGGAGTGGCTGGCAAATCCGGTCCTGGTGCTAAAGAAGAACAAGCAATGGCGAATGTGTATTGACTACACGAGCCTCTACAAGGCCTGCCCCAAGGACCCATTTGCTCTGCCGAGAATTGATCAGGTGATAGACTCCACAGCAGGATGCGAGCTGTTGAGTTTCTTGGATGCGTACTCAGGATATCACCAGATCAAGCTAAACCCGGTTGATAGACTGAAGACCGCCTTCATCACGCCGTTTGGAGCATTCTGCTACCTCACCATGACGTTCGGCTTGAGGAATGCCGGCGCCACCTTTCAGCGTTGCATGCATAAGTACCTCCTCAAGCAGCTCGGTAGGAATGCCCACGTTTACGTGGACGACATGGTGGTGAATACGGAAAAGCGAGGAACATTGCTGGAAGATCTCAAGGAGACCTTTGAGAACCTGTGCCGGTTCCAGATCAAGCTCAACCCCGAGAAGTGTGTCTTCGGAGTACTAGCCGGCCAGCTGCTAGGTTTCCTGGTCTCTAAACGCGGCATAGAATGCAACCCAGTAAAAATCAAGGCCATCGAGAGAATGGAGGTACCTAGCCGACTGTTGGATATGCAGAAGTTCACCGGCTGCTTGGTGTCCATCAGCCGATTCATCAGTCGGCTGGGCGAGAAAGCTCTCCCCTTATACCAACTCATGAAGAAGACGACTTTTTTCGAGTGGAACCATAAGGCGGACGAAGCTTTCCACCAGTTGAAGAAGATGCTGACTACTCCATCCGTCCTGGCGGCTCCGACTGCCAAGGAACCTATGCTCCTATACATCACCGCCACCAGCCGAGTAGTCAGCACAGTCATTGTAGTAGAGCGCAAGGAGGAAGGCAAGGCGCTACCTGTCCAGAGACCAGTATATTACCTGAGCGAGGTACTGTCGACCTCCAAGCAGAACTACCCCCACTACCAGAAGATGTGCTATGGCATGCACTTTGCTGCCAAGAAATTGAAGCCTTACTTTCAAGAACATCCAATCACGGTGGTCTGCACGGCTCCACTTGCCGAGATCATCGGCAGCCGTGATGCCTCTGGTCAAGTGGACAAGTGGGCCATAGAGCTGGCTCCTTACACCATCTACTACCAGCCCCGCACCGTTATCAAATCACAAGCACTGGTCGACTTCCTCGTCGACTGGGCCGAGACCCAGTACCTGCCTCCAGCACCTGACTCCACCCATTGGCGGATGCACTTTGACGGCTCCAAGATGCGCGCCGGCTTGGGAGCCGACATTGTCCTCACCTCTCCCAAAGGCAACAAGCTCAAATATGCACTGCAAATCCATTTTGCCGCCTCCAACAATGTGGCCGAGTACGAGGCGCTCATTCACAGGCTCCGGCTTGCCAAAGAACTTGGCATCCGCCGGATTTTGTGTTATGGCGACTCGGACTTAGTGGTCCAGCAGTCGTTTGGCGACTGGGACGCCAAAGACGCAAACATGGTGAGCTACCGTTTCCTCGTGCAGCAACTCAGCGGGTATTTCGAAGGGTGCGAGTTTCTCCATGTGCCAAGAAACGACAACGACCAAGCAGACGCCTTGGCACGAATCGGCTCTACCCGTCAAGCAATACCATCTGGCGTCGCCCTTCAACGCCTCCTCAAGCCGTCTGTCAAGCCTTCACCAGAATCAGACTCCATCTTTATGCTGGCTCCTCCCGAAGACGGCGGACCCGACTCTAGAGTTTTGGCAGTCGGAACGGGGACTTTGGCGGGCGACTCCAAAGCTGCCACAGTCGAACCCGGCCCGGGGACTGTGGTGACGGACTTGAAGATTCCAGAACTCGGCCCAAGGACCGAGTCAGTCGGCCTAGGGACTTCATCAGCCCAGCAAGCGGTTGTTGACTCTAGCCCGCCGCCTCCCAGCCCAGCCGCCCTCGTCCAAGTCGCAGTTCCGATAGTCGAAGAAATAGCAGCACCCTTATGGGCCCAGCCCATCCTCAAATTTCTGGTGAACAAAGAGCTACCAACTGATGGGACCTCCGCTCGGCAGGTACAACGCCGGGCAGCAGCCTATACCATAATCAACAGAGAGCTGGTCATGCGCAGTGTCACTGGTGTCTACCAGCGCTGCGTAGAGCGAGAGCAAGGCCAGGTGATCCTCAAAGACATCCATCAAGGCGAATGTGGCCACCATGCGGCTTCAAGAGCACTCGTCGCCAAAGCTTTTCGGCACGGTTTCTTTTGGCCGACTGCCTTGGAAGAGGCCAAGGAGTTGGTCCAAAAATGCAAAGGGTGCCAGAAGTTCAGCTCCAAGCCGCACCAGTCGGCTTCCGCGCTCAAGACCATCCCCATTGCTTGGCCTTTCGCTGTTTGGGGCCTAGACATGGTGGGACCATTCAAAACAGCACAAGGTGGTCTGACTCACCTACTTGTTGAAGTGGACAAGTTCACCAAGTGGGTGGAAGTAAAGCCAATTAAGAAACTGAACGGTCCGACTGCCGTGACCTTCATCACCGATATCACAATTCGGTACGGCATACCACACAACATCATCACCGACAATGGCACAAATTTTGCCAAAGGCGCCTTGGCCCGTTTCTGCGCAACACAGGGCATCCGACTAGACCTAGCGTCCGTCGCCCACCCGCAGTCAAACGGCCAAGTGGAGCGAGCAAACGGCCTCATCCTATCCAACATCAAGCCTCGGTTGATCGAGCCTCTAGGGCGCTCGGCTGGCTGCTGGCTCGACGAGCTGCCAGCCGTCCTCTGGAGTCTGCGCACGACTCCAAACAAGTCAACCGGCTTCACGCCCTTCTTCCTCGTCTACGGTGTTGAAGCCGTCATCCCAACGGACATAGAGTTCGACTCCCCACGAGTCACCATGTACACCGAGGAGGAAGCAGAAGAAGCACGACAAGACGGTGTCGATCTGCTGGAAGAGGGCCGGCTGTTGGCACTCAGCCGGTCCAGCATCTACCAGCAGAGCCTGCGCCGATACCACAACAGGAAGGTCAGGCCAAGATCTTTCCAAGAAGGCGACCATGTACTCCGGCTGACCCAGCAAACAGCCGGCCAGCACAAGTTGTCGCCGCCTTGGGAAGGCCCTTTCATCATCAGCAAAGTACTAGGCAACGACTCCTACTACCTGATCGACGCTCAGAAGCCCCGAGCATGCAATAGGGACGACTCCGGCAAGGAGACAGAGCGGCCATGGAATGCAAATCTCCTCCGAAGATTTTACAGTTGATGCAGTATGTACCACGCTACCCTTTGTATTAAAGTACCAAGACTACGGGCCCCCCGAGACGAGCTCGGGGACCGCCCTCTTTTGTCTATATGACAAAAATTATGCCTACAAGTATGTTACTCTTTGTCATGCCGCTTGGCACCGGGCTCGACAAGTCGGCCCGGGGACTTGCCGCCTTGCACTATGAAATGCTTCCTGCAGCCGGACGAGTAGTGTGTAACATCTAAGCCGTCTTCTGTCAGAAGCCGCAGCTCGCAGAGCGACTGTACGGTGGGCAGAGGTATGGTAGAATGGGTGATCGCACGAAAAATGGCTAGGGACTCAAAGCATAAAACATAGCTCAAGACGGCTTCCAAGCCCTTCTCGCAAACTGACTCTCGGACAGTCGGATTGTCATTTTCTATCCAACTTGCTCAAACAATCTTAAAATCGGCTAAGTACTTGCTTTCCCAAAGTAGCCTAGCACTTGATCCAGCAACAGTCTGCAGAGCGGCTGTCCGATTGGCAAGGCAGGCAACTAGGAGAAAGCGGCAAAGGAAAACAGCCAAAAGAAAAATGAGCAAGAAAAGATAGACATATATATATAACATAGGCCCTTGGCCAAATTGTCAAGCAGAGGTTCAGAATACACCCCGCGGGTGGAATTGTGCAAATTAACAAGTTCTTCAAAAGACTACTGAAGCAGATAAAACAAAAGACACAGCGGCAGCATAGGAGGCGGCAGACGGAGTCGGGGGGTCGGAGGAGGCGCCAGCGTCAGTCGTCGGGGCGGTCGGCCGGCTAGTCTCGGCTTGATTGCCTCCGGCAGCAGTCGGATCGGTCGCACGCGGCTCGTTGCTGGAGGTGCGGTCGGGCTGAGGCTGGCCGTCTACTCCGTCTTCTGGTGCCTCCGCCTCGCCCTCATCCTCCGCCTCGTCCTCCTCCTCGACGCTGGAGCCGATCACCTCCGCCGAGTCTTCGCCGTAGTCTGGGTTCATCCCAAACCACTCCGGTGGGACCTCCTCGCCGTCTTCAGACCGCTCGGGGACGAAGATGCTCGTGTCGGTGTACTCGGCGATCGCCGCAGCACGCTTGACGAGGGCGTCTTCCGTAGCCGCCAGCTCCGGCTGGGCCTCTGACCGAAGCATGGCCAATCGGTCTAGATCCAGCCCCGGGTACCACGCCTTGACGAACTCCAAGGCCCGGCGCGCTCCAGCCCGGGACGAAGAGCCCTTCCAGGCCTCGAGGCGACCAGCCGTGACCTCCAACCAGTTGGCCGTCAGGTTAGGGGTGCGCGGAGCCTGCATATCCGGCCAAAGGGCGGAGATCACCTGGCGCCGACGCGCTGAAGCCGGCGCAGCATCCGGTGAGCCGGCCGGAGGCGAGCCTCGATACTCAAGATGTGCTCATCAAGAGTTCGGGGGGCATCAGCGGTGATCTCTGCGCCCTCCGCCCTCCGACTTGCACGATCGGCCTCAATGGCTTGGATAGCGTCCTGAGACTGCCCAGGGAAGAAGTCTACAAAATACATGAAGAAACAAAAAAGCGAGTCAAAAACCAGGAGTCGGCACGACCTAGGTCGGCGGCTCAAAGAAAGAAAACAAAGAGACTCACCATCAACGATGTCTTCGATCTCGTGGAAGCCGGAGGACAGCATCGCCTCCTTGTCAGACCAGGAAGAGCGCTTGCTCGCGAACTCGGCCAGGAGGGCAGCCTCCGTCTCCTCCGCCTCCCTCTGCGACTTCACGAGCAGCCCCTTCTGCTCTGCCAACTAAGTGGTCAGCAGATCGCGCTCCGCGGCGAGCTTGCCGCACTCCTCCCCTTTGGCGAGCAGGGCGGAGTTGGCTTCGCTCAGCTGCTGTTGAAGAGCAGCGTTGGCCCCTGAAGGAAAGAAAGAAAGACAGCAGTCATCAATAAAGTAGGTCGCCGGGGAGATCCGGCCCGACTGCTCAGCAGTCGGCCCGAATCTCGGGGACTACAGCCGGCGGGTGCGCTAGCGCGCCCCCACAGAGAAGAGAAAAAGGAGAAGGACTTACTCCGGCTCTCTGCCAAGTCGGCGGTCCGCTTGCCCAACTCTTCAACATTACAGTTGAAGGCGGTGACGCGGAGGTCGTGGTAGTCCTGCAACAAGCATTTCAGACAAAGTTAGTACCCAGAAGTTCATCAAATTGGAGTTCCGGACCGCCTGCTCAGCAGCCGACCCGAAACTCGAGGACTACACCCAGTGGGTGCGCTGGCGCGCCCCCACAGAAAGGAAGAAAAATAAAGGCCCAAAGAAAAGACATACCCGGACGGCCGCCCGCGATGCCAGGAACGCCTTGGTGCAGCTCTGGAGGGCATCGCCCTCGGCGCGGAGCTTTGCCTGGACATCCAGGAGCACCCAGTTCAGCGGTCCTGTGCCGCCTCCCCGCACCCACCCAACAGGTGCGGCACTCGTCGCCTCGGCGTCTGGAGCCGCGGAGCTGGCGGTGCCGGCCTCTAGGGGGCGGGGTGACGAAGTCGCCTTCTCCAGACGACGGCGCGCTGGCGAGCCGACCTGGAGGAGTAGCCTCGCCATGGCCTCTTCTTCGGTCGGCGACACCGGAGGGTCTGCTGGCTGCTGGCCTCGCACGCCTTCAGACAGTGGCGGAGGCGGCGGCGGAACGTTCGCGCCCGGAGTAGAGGGCTCGCCGCCTTCCCTCTCCTCGATGAGGTTCTCCCCACCGGCTCCTCCAGTCTACCCCGTGAACTCCGGCGGCGGCGGCGCAGAGTTCAGCGAGGTAACAAGCAAGGCCGCCTGGCGGCGTGCGGCTTCCTCAGCCTACTGCTTTGCCGTGGCGGCGGCTTCGGCCTCCGCTAGTTTTTTCTTGGCGGAGGCCTCCGCCCTGTCGGCCTCCGCCTTCTCCAGGCGGAGGGCTTCTTCTTCATTGCGCTTCTCCTGCGCATTCCGCTCCGTCGCCTCCCGGAGGTCGGCAGCGGGGTCTATCCGCCGAGTGGTGGCGGGCATCCCCGCTGACCCCATGATGGAGGCGGCGGCAACCCGCTCAAGAGAGAGGGGAGCTCTGAAGAAAGAAGGGCGAGCAGAGACTCAGACAAAACACGAAGAAAGAATAAACTTTGAAGTCAGAATACTCACGTAGAGACCAACGGCGGCTTCTTCACTTCCTTACGGAAGTGGATGGCCTTCGCAGGTGCCTCATCCCGCCGGGTCGCCGCAGCCGAGCCCTTGGGCTTCTTCGGTCGGCTGCCAAACAAAGTCGGCGCAGCCCGGCGCTTCTCCCCGCCGCCTGGAGCGCCTGACGCGGCAGAAGAGCCCGCGCCTGGCTGGCTGGCTCCTGGCCGATGGTGAGGGGCGACTCCTCCCTCAGTGTCGTCTTCAGGCCAGTCGGCGAAGGTAGCCGAGGGCCTGAAGTCGCCTCGTCCCTCCTCCTCCCTTAGCGTCATCTTCCAGAGCCACCGCCCCCAGATCGGGGTCGTCGACGTTGCTATCCGCCCGATCGGCGGCGAACTCACGGGCCGGCCCCGAGGTACCGGCTGGTGGGTGAAGAAGGGGATTCTAACCAAAAAGCAGACTCATTAGAACAAGACTCGGCAAGAAGAAGAAAATCTAAAGAAAAGAAAGGCGACTCACCACAGGCGGGGGTTGGCGCGGGAGTATGGCTCCTTGCCGAATCGCCAGTCCTCCGGGAGCCTGCTGTCCGAGTGGTAGTTCACCATCAGGGCCACCTCTTCGTGAGGCATGTCCTTGGTGCACATCCGACTCGGGTCGCGGCCCCCGCTCATCTGGCATATCAGGTGAGGGCGGCCTTGGAGTGGGAGAACTCGGCGCGAGACGAAGGCGGCCAGCAGGTCCGGGCTAGTCAGACCCTCCGACCGCGTCAGCACTCGGAGTCGCGTGATGGCGCTGGCTCCCGCAGGCGTTAGCGACCTGGCCCGGTACGACCAGTTGGGCAGTCTGCCAGCCGGCGGGCCGGCTTCGAAAGCCGGCAGATTAACCCAGTCGCCCCACATGGCGAGGTTCCTGACATAGAGGGTGGGGAGGACTCCAAGGAAGCCCTCGCACAGAGCCACGAAGGCGGATAGCAGCACCACTGTGTTGGGGGTGAGGTGGTGCGGCTGGAGTCTGTAAAACTCCATGAACGACCGGAAGAAGCTGCTCGCCGGCAGCCCCAGCCCGCGCAGGCAGTGCGAGTGGAAGATGACCCGCTCGCCCTCCCGCGGGGCGGGGGAAATCTCCCCCTCCGGCGCGAGACGCACCTGCACGCGATCCTCGCCGGGAAGCCGACGGGTCCGGCGGAGGAACTCGATATGGTCTTCATGGACCTCGGAGCCGTCCCAGGTGCCGGAGCGCACTAGGGGAGGCGCGGCCACGGAGGAAGAGCTCATCACGAAGCTGTCGCCGTGGCGTTCGCCGGAGCTTGGCCGTGCGGCAAGGCGAAGAAGAGAAGAGGAAGCAAGAGAGCGAGGAACTGCGAGGAGGAAGAAGCGAGGGGTAGTGGGAAGGAGGGGCGCGCGTGCCCCCCTCTTCCCCCTACTTATAGTCCTAAGGGCTGCGAAGCCGAGGGGGCGGACATGGGGATTTACTGCGCCCGCAGCCCCACGACCCCCATGATCCACGTAAAGTTACTGCGCGCAGTAACTTCACGGGAATCCCAACCGCCCGCCAGGGCCGCAGCGGATCCGCTCGGGCACCGAGGCGCGGTAGTGGCGGGTACCACCTATGGGCATGTCCCGTCGCGCGCGTGGGATGGCAGAACAGCCTGGCCACGTGCCCTCGTGTGACAGGCCAGGAACAGGCGGCGGCCTAGAAGCTTAGCTAGCACGCCACTTGAAATCCCGCCGCGACGTTCGAACTACTGAGCAAGTCAGTATTGAGTGAGTCCGAGTTGGGCGAGTCCGACTCCTTCTAGTCAGCCCGGCGGAAGTCAATCAAGACCATGTGTTGCGCCCGGAAAGAGAAACTGCTGAGGCTTCTCGGCCGATCGTCCGCGGCGCCTCACCAGCTTCGGGGACTACTGTCGGAGTAATGGGCCACGGGTAGGCCAACCCGAGCCCCACGACCTTTCAAGACATCGGGGCAGGCTGCGCCCCTCAAGACCACAGGGCGAAGAGCCGCCTCCTGGGGAGTCTACGGCAAGGCGGCCGACTACCCGCTCACGGCCGAGTCCCAGGGATGACTTACAGAGAAGCCGGCTTTGGGGAGTCGGCCGGCGACTCCAACAAATCGTGACCTCATCGAGGGGGACGGGGCAGGGGCGTGGCTACAATGAAGCCCACTCCCCGCCCCTTACCAAGGGCAGGCATGGCTACAGCACGTCGTACTTGGGAAGATCTCCCCGCGGCGTGGCACTGTTGCCCAGCCAGCCCTGACATCAGCACCACTGTACATGGTCCTGCGCCCATGACGGCTTGTCTGTACGGCCTGGAGGCAGCAGGGCCCACCAGCCAGCAAGACCTCGGGAGACGGCGGGATCACCACCGGTCGGACCCAACGGGAGTCGGCCCGGGGGAGTCGGCCGAGCCCTCCGCTGGGCCCATGCGCCATTAATCAAGAAGAGATGGGGAGTGGCCACAGTGATCGCCCGCCAGGCGGCGGGGCTGTTGCCACGACCCCATGACCAAGCTTGCATCATCAGGAGCACGGCTACAGTAATCAGCAGCCGGCAAGACCCGCCCGCGGCGGACGCGGCCTGTCGGCTCCGTACCAGACCAGTCGGCGGGCCCCAGCAGTCGGCGGAGAAGTCGGAGGTCAGAGACACTGACGGCTGGGCCCGCGCCCAGTCACCTTACCATTGTACCCCTGGGGGGTAGGCCTATATAAACCCCCCCAGGGCACCCATGCTAAGGGTTGGATCCCAGTAGTTCTATACCTCACCAGATAGAGGGAGAGAGCTAGCCTTGCCCTCTCCTACCACCATACACAGCTCAAGGAGCAACCGTGTAAACACTTGACCATAGTGATCATGCGGAGACCCCGCAGAGCAGCAGTAGGGGTATTATCTCCCCGGAGAGCCCCGAAGCTGGGTAAGATTCGCCGGCGTGCATGTCTTCGTCTCATCCCATTTCCAGGCACCGGCGACGTTCTACTCGCCCCCACCATGATAAGCCATCCGTTGGCATATGTCGCACCAAACCCCCGACAATATGATTTCTTAGATTTCGATCATTCTTTTTTTTTCTAACATTCCGTGTTCTGTGCAGTGACACACATTGCACACTCATCCTCTCAAGCCAGAAATATTCCATGGCCATGTATTTCGACCCGGGGCCGTAACTCCAAGATAGACTACACAAATATCAAGAAAGTTCTTGATGATGTTCTCCCTGGCTACGCCAAATCTGGAGGCACCTTCATCAGGGCAGTTCCTAAGTACGGCAAGCACGTGTTCGCCCACAATACAATGTTCTGCTGCGTCAAGCAGCCGCCTGGCGGTCAGAAGGATGCCTACTATGCCCTCCATCACATGCAGGCGATCGTAAGGGACCATCATCACCTTCTGCTACCAAATAATCTCAAAGATTGGGCCGTGAGCTTGTCGGCAATCCAGGACGCGGACATCAGACAAGAATTCTTTCGCATCCAGTCAGAGTTTGTGAACATCATCCATCAAGATGTCCTTCATACCTCGGGGCAGTTCTTCCTCAGATATCAACTGTCCAACATTGAGATAGATGGAATGCTACAAATGCAGGCTGACAACGCCCGCGATTTCATGACCATCATGATAGACGGCGGCTTCATCCACGCTCCTGTCCATGAGTCCAGTCGAAAGTAGTGATGTGTAGTTCTGAAACATTGATTGGCTCATGTTGTAATTAAACTTTAATGAATTGTATGTCTCTTTGGTTTGGACAGTCATTCAACTTAGATGTAGTTGATGCTATTTATTAGTAGGACCATGAATCGTGCTATTAATGTCTTGCTTTTCTCTTCCGATCCTTTTGTTGCATACTTATATATTGCTTATGTATGTATTGTCTATTGTTTGGCTTGTGCATAGAGATGCCGTCGTATGTCGTGTACAAGGGTAAGGTTCCCGGAGTCTACGACGACTGGGAGGAGTGTCGGAGACAGGTTCACCGTTTCAGCGATAACAGTTACAAAGGGTACACCACTAGGGCGGAGGCCGAATCTAGATACGCCCGCTATCTAGCGGGAGAGAGGAGGGAGCGTTGGAGGAACCGGATGAAGACCAGTTTGATCACGATGATGCTCATCGTGATTACCGCAGCTCTCTACTATGTGATGGTAGTTTAGATGATTGATATCGACTTGTAATGTGAAGACAAACTCGATACTCGCGGTCTCGAGACTTGTAATGTTTTATCTTTGTTTGGTCTTTTGAATTCGGAGACTAATATGATGAATTGTATTCAGAGACTAATCTTCTATTGTATTCGATGAATCTGCTATTGCTGTGTGCTACTGTCTATATTCTGTCAAATAATATATTTTGTAACCTGTGCAAAAATCAGAAAAGTAAAAAAAACAAATATTCATACTAATGGCGCATCACCACAAGGTGCGCCATTAGTATGCCAAAGGATACTAATGGCGCATCAAGACAGAGTGCGCCATTAGTATGCCAAGTAGACTAATGGCACATCTATCCGCAGTGTGCCATTAGTGTGCCAAAGCACATGGTTAAATATGCCCCCTGGGAGGCACACTAATGGCGCATGGTGTTCTATACTAATGGCGCACTAGATGGTGCTCCATTAGTATACCAGATACTAATGGCGCATCAGTGGTGCGCCATTCGTAAAAAATACTAGTGGCGTGCTACTAATGGCGCACCAGTGATGCGCCATTAGTAGGCAAAACCGGTGCGCCATTAGTAGGCCTTTTCCTAGTAGTGGTTTGAGCGGCTGGAGCAGGAAGAGCAGAGATTGAAGAAGCACGACGGCCATTGGATGGACATCCAACAGTCACTGCTTGTGTGTCAACCTTTTTTTAGGAAAGCCTCAAATCTGTGGAAAACATCATACATCTCATCTGCCATTATTTCTAATAATTTACAGCCCATTTGCTAATTCTTAAGGTTTTATTGGAGCTCATATTCTTTTTGTTAGCATTACAGCCCATATTGTGTCCACGGTTAAAAAATTATACGAAATTTTGCATATTTCGGTGCGGTCCGAACTGTTTTTAATCCCAAAATTTCGAGTCACATTCAAACTGATTTTAAAAATAAATGTATATCAATATAAAATCCAACAAATTGTCCATGCATAAAAATCAGTGCAATTTAAAATTTCAGAATGAAAAAAGGAAATTTGAAACTAATTGCCGGTTTGATGTGTTTTAGAAATGTACAGCCCATTTCTCATTACTAACAGGCCATTTTCTCGGCCAGTCGAATGAAGCTCTCCTCGTCTTGAAAGATTTGCAGCCCAACAGGCCTGACAAAGTGACTTACTTGGCAAATCACAAAAAAACTGGGTTGTGTCCGTGGACCCAGCTGCGGTCGTGGACCCAGCTGTCAGCCTCTCCACGTACAGTACTCTTCCGATGGAAGTCGGTCGTTGACCACGCCGCGCTGAGAGCACCAAGGCGGTGGACGACGGCGAGGCCTAGGAAGGGGATGATGCGGAGACGGGGGAGACGCGACAGTGGATGCCCACACGGATAGGAGTACGAGGGTTCATTGGTTCGGCTGCGGTGTGAGGCTACCATCGCCACAGAATAACAGGGGGGTGTGGGTGAGTAGAGGGGTGGTCTGGCCAGCAGTGGGAGTAGTAGGTGGCTGTGAGGCCTCAGCGGCATCACAGCCGGCCACGGGAGACAGGAGCACACGGCACGACCGGCGCTGGTTTGGGCGGCTGGAGCAAGAAAACCAGAGGTTGAAGAAGCACTACTGCCGTTGGATGAACATCATACGGTAACTAGAGCTAGAATCGTTCATATTGACTAAGTTGACAAAGCCCTCCGTCCCTGTCAACTTGGTAGGCCCACAAGTCAGCCTCCCACGATGCTGGGTTCCAGAAGGCAGGGGGAGTATTCATTTTTTTTTGTGTAATGAGGAGGCACTTCCTTGCGTGCGAAGATAGCTGGTGGGTCTGACCTGTCAGCGGGGGGCATGTTTTTTTCGTGAAATACAGAGGCCCTTCCGGTGGGTCTGATGTCTACTACACAACCTTCATCTTGTAGACGTTGTTGGGCCTCCAAGTGCAGAGGTTTGTAGGACAGTAGCAAATTTCCCTCAAGTGGATGACCTAAGGTTTATCAATCCGTAGGAGGCGTATGATGAAGATGGTCTCTCTCAAGCAACCCTGCAACCAAATAACAAAGAGTCTCTTGTGTCCCCAACACACCCAATACAATGGTAAATTGTATAGGTGCACTAGTTCAGCGAAGAGATGGTGATACAAGTGGTATATGGATGGTAGATAAAGGTATTTGTAATCTGAAAATATAAAAACAGCAAGGTAATTAATGGTAAAAGTGAGCGTAAACGGTATTGCAATGCTAGGAAACAAGGCCTAGGGTTCATACTTTCGCTAGTGCAAGTCCTCTCAACAAAACTAACATAATTGGATCACATAACTATCCCTCAACATGCAACAAAGAGTCACTCCAAAGTCACTAATAGCGGAGAACGAACGAAGAGATTATGGTAGGGTACGAAACCACCTCAAAGTTATTCTTTCCAATCAATCCGTTGGGCTATTCCTATAATTGTCACAAACAGCCCTAGAGTTCGTACTAGAATAACACCTTAAGACACAAATCAACCAAAACCCTAATGTCACCTAGATACTCCAATGTCACCTCAAGTATCCGTGGGTATGATTATACGATATGCATCACACAATCTCAGATTCATCTATTCAACCAACACATAGAACCTCAAAGAGTGCCCCAAAGTTTCTACCGGAGAATCACGACGAAAACGTGTGCCAACCCCTATGCATAGGTTCATGGGCGGAACCCGCAAGTTGATCACCAAAACATACATCAAGTGAATCACGTGATATCCCATTGTCACCACAGATACGCACGGCAAGACATACATCAAGTGTTCTCAAATCTTTAAAGACTCAATCCAATAAGATAACTTCAAAGGGGAAACTCAATTCATTACAAGAGAGTAGAGGGGGAGGAGAAACATAAGATCCAACTATAATAGCAAAGCTCGTGATACATCAAGATCGTACCACCTCAAGAACATGAGAGAGAGAGAGAGAGATCAAACACATACTACTGGTACATACCCTCAGCCCCGAGGGAGAACTACTCCCTCCTTGTCATGGAGAGCACCGGGATGATGAAGATGGCCACCAAAGAAGGATTGCCCACTCCGGCAGGGTGCCGGAACAGGTCTAGATTGGCTTTCGGTGGCTACGGAGGCTTCTGGCGGCAAAACTCCATCTAATCTCCGTCGTGGAAGTTTTATGATACATAGGTATATATGGGTACAAGGGGTACGTGGGTGGACCGAAGGGGGGGCCACGAGGCAGGGGGGCGCGCCCCAGGGGGGTGGGCGCACCCCCTACCCTCATGAGCACCTCCTTCATCTTCTGACGTAGGGTCCCATTCCATCTGGTAGGTTTCCTTCCAAAAATAACTTCTCCAGTTGATTTCGTTCCGTTTGATATTCCTTTTCCTCGAAACACTAAAATAGGCATAAAACAGCAAATCTGGGCTGGGCCTCTGGTTAATAGGTTAGTCCCAAAAATAATATAAAAGTGGGAAATAAAGCCCAATATTGCCCAAAACAGTAGATAATATAGCATAGAGCAATCAAAAATTATAGATACGTTGGAGACGTATCAGGGTCCCAGATGTTAGGTGGAGGAATCAAAGACTTGAGAAGGCGTACAGAACAAGCTAGTGTACCAGTAAAGAGACGTTGCTGAGTTTCAGAAAAAAGAGAGACGTGCTCCTGTAGCTGGTTCGAATACAAACCTAGACTATGACTATATATGGTGCTATGCTACTCTGCAAGTAATGAAACTGACATATCCAACGTTCACTTCTCCTCTTCTCTAATTACTCTGCCTAGCATCAGAAGCTCTGGCTGCAGCAACCATGTCTGTTGGCTGCTCGTCCACCTGCTCTTTAGCAGGCAACAACCAAATATGCGCCAAGTCACCACCCGTACCATCACCTGTGGGTCTCATCACACCCCCGCCGGTACGCGCACCGCAGCCGGTTGCTCATCGCAACCCGCTGCAGTTGGTGTGGTGCACTGCTGCAAATCACACAGAGTCATCCGTCGCGTCCCAACCACAATCCTCAACCCTGGCTGAGTCTTCTACAAATGCCCGAATCATGGGGTAATAGTATGTTTAAGTGTTGTTCTGCTGCTTTCAGTTGCTGAATTTTTTAATAGTTTGGTTGATGATCTTCCTATTTGATTCATGCAGAAAAGGGAAGATTCGTGTGATTTGTATTTCTGGGAAGTTGCTGATGTGGGGGAGTGCAACTACGCCGATTATTTGGTTAGCCGAGGAATCCTAATACCAGCAGGTTGGGGTGTTGGACAAGTAACTGAAGGAACGGCAGAAGAGGAAGATGCAGAGCAGAAGGTTAAAGATGCAATTCCTCTGATCATGGCCAAGCAATAGCTGCTGAACGGCCTTGACAGCAATGAGGAGATGAAAGAGCTTGTGAAGATAATGGGCAAAATCGATGTGCTCTGTAGGGTGATTATCTCTTTATTTGCAGTGTATGTAGCACTTGTGATGTATTCAGTGGCCAAACCTGTGTAGTAGCTTGGCCGTAGTGTTGTGAACATCTAATGATTTCTATTAACGGAAATCACGGGGTATCCCCTTTTGCTCATAAATAAATAAATAGTGGAGGCCCTTTTGGTAATAAATAAATAAATTAGCAGAGGACCTGTCGGGTCAGCTTTGTTCTCATTTGAAGACGTCGAGCAAATTGCAGTCCAACAGCAAACTATGTCATCAAATTCAAGTTTCACAGCCAAATATCAGTACAACTAAACAACAATGTCATCATGTTTTAGTCGTCATACAATCACCAAACACAAATCAGCATACATAACAAGTGATGTTCTCACAGGGAAATACTAAACAACATGTTCATCAGGTTTCAGTTGTCATAGCAAACACAACTTCACATAGTAGATAAAAACGTCTTCTGACAGTCAAATACGACAAAAGAAATGTAATCATCATCCGCAGCAGCAGCGTCAACATCTTCGCCATGTGTACTAGTCTGAATCGTAATTCCCCACGGTGTCATCTTCTTCTTCATCCTCAACGTCCTCGAACATTGGCTTCTTCTTGATCAACTCTTGTATGTTCACAGCACGACAGGAAATCTTTTCGCCGGCGTCATTGACGTGATGGTTCTCAAAGATATTAGGAACGTCTGTGTTATCTTGTACATCAGGAGCAGTGTAAGCATCATCTTGTTGTGCAACTTCATTAAACAAATTCCTCTGCTCAAATCTTTGCACTACTCTCCAGTCATCGCTACATGCAAATGTGTCTTCCAAGAAAAATATCTGTGTTGCTTGATTTGCCAAAATAAAAAGCTCGTTGGTCTGGTACGCCGCCTTGACATTGATGGATTTGAAATAATCACCAGCTCTGGGTTTTGCGATCCTGGAAAACAGGTCATACCAACGATAGCACAACAGAACCACACACCGATGATCCTCGAAACTAGAGATATACTGCAACTGAACAATGTCTGTTATGTTAGCATACATTTCAGTTGTCTCTTTGTCATACGTATACGTGCTCATGATGGTATTGTTTTGTGTCTTCCTGCCTTCGTCTTGTGCAAGGGTGTTGTAGCGCACATCTCCAAGAACGCAAGATTCATAATGTCTTACCCGAGTATCAGGACCCATTGCTAGTGAGTAAAGGGCATCATCAACTGCATGTCCATCCTCCTTCATCTTCTTAACCTATGGTTAGAAAATAGACAAGCTGATCATCTTATGTACTCCATATATTAAAAAAACTGACAGTGCAATTCAAAAGCTTACATGGCTCTTGAACCATTTCGCAAATCCTGCCATAACCAGTTTGTCAATGTTTCTTGGATTTTGCGGCAGTAACTCCTTTTTGTAGATGTTGCACAACATACTGATCGCGTAAAACATCTAAATATATAAGAATGTGCTGCAAGTTTAGTAGATTACGATGTATAAGCTGCAGTACTTAGCACTTACTTGATATAAGGTAGTATCTCAGGACAGTTATTCAACACATACCAAACCATTTTGTCCAAATCTTTAGGTTTGTCCTCTTGTCGACTCTTCCCTGTAACTCGAACAGAATAATCGAAAACATTGAGCTTGGGATTGTCTTCATCCATGTCTTTGCTAAGCTGATCAACTGTTTCAATGTATTTTGAGCAGAATGTCAATGCTTCTGTAGCAATGTAGGCCTCTGCAATGGAACCCTCGGGTCTAGCTCTGTTCCTAACATAGCCCTTGAAAGTGCCTAGCCGCCTTTCAAAAGGGTACATCCAGCCATACTATACTGGACCTCTAAGTAGTGCCTCATCAGGTTGATGAACATCCAAATGCACCATCACATCAAACAAGGTTGGAGGATATATCTTCTCAAGGTCGCATAGGATAGTTGGTATCTTGTCTCTAAGACGCTCCAAAGCATCTATCCTGATATTTCTACTACAGAGTTCCCTGAAGAATTGTCCCAACTCTGCAACTGCTCTATATAAGTCGGGGCGGCCCAATCCTCTAAGGATAACAGGTAAAACCCTTTGAAGTAGGACGTGACAGTCATGAGTTTTCAACCCTTGTGCCATGTCTCCATCTGCACTGACTCTCCTTTCAGGGTTGGAAGCAAATCCATGTGGGAATCTCACACGTGACGGGACCTTGCAGAATTCTTTTCTTTTTATCTTGTCCAAGACGTACACAGCTGGTACCATATCCCGTGGTTTACCTTCATCTTGCACCTGCAAATCCTGTCTGATACCCAGGTGTGTAAAATCAATCCTAGATTTTAAGGTATCTTTCGTCTTGCCTTCAATATTAAGAAGTGCGCCGATAATGTTGTCACATATATTTTTCTCGATGTGCATCACATCAAGATTATGTCGCGGATCCAAATCTTTCCAATACTCCAAGTCCCACAAAGTGGACCTGCGGGTAAACAATAATATCTCTTCTCCCCTGCCACGCTTCCTTTTCCCACTACCATTATCAGGATGGTTTCCTGGTGTAATATGCCTGACCTTCTCTAATTCCACTTGCAACTCATCGGCGGTGAGCCTCTTTGGCGCATCATGGTTTTCATGCTTTGCATTGAACACATGTCTTCGGTATTTTCTAGGATGCGGCTTGTCCTTGGCAAGGAAATGACGGTGTCCAATGTAACAGATCTTGCTAAGTATTGCGTATGATAGTGGATTCCTATCACAGCGAACACATGCATTGTAACCATGTGTCGTTCGCCCTGACATAGTGCCCAAAGCCGGATAATCATGGATGCACCAAATTATAACAGCACACAGAAAGAAATCAGCTAGTGGGCTACTATATAGGTCTTGAGTGAGAACACCCCTCCATAGCTGTTGAAGTTCCTCCACAAGAGGCTCCATGAACAAATCAAAATCCTTTCCAGGACTTTTTGGACCTGGGATGAGCAAGGCCATCATGTAGTTTGATTCTTTGGTGCAGACATTTCGAGGCATATTTGTAAGGGATAACAAGCACTGGCCACATGCTATATGTGGCGTTGTGGTGGCCAAATGGGTTAAATCCATTTGAAGCTAAGCCAAGTCTAATGTTTCTCGGATCAGCAGCAAACTTTTCGTGCTTCTGATTGAAGCTTTTCCACTCACTACCATGTGATGGATGGCTCATTACATTCTGATCTCTATACTCCTGGTTCCTAGAATGCCATAGTACATCATCTCTTGTTTCAGCATCATGAAACAACCTATGCAATCTTGGTGTAATTGGAAAATGTCTCGGAACATTATGAGGAATCCTCTTCATAGCATCGCCATCTTTCCATATTGATGATTTGCATTTCGGGCATTCACTTAAGTTGGCATAATCCTTCCGGAACAGAACACAATTATTCTTACAAACATGGATCATATCATATCCAATTCCAACTACACGAAGGAAATTCTTCATTTTACTGTAGGTGTGTGGCAGCTCAGACGCATCTGGGAAAGCTTCGCAGAGAGCGGCTAACATCACATCGAATGATTTGTTGGTCATCCGCTCAGATGTCTTCACCTGAAGAAAGGTGACCATAGCTGAGAATACTGACAGCTTATTTCCTGGGGTGACAGCCACATTGCATTGTTCCAACATGCGGGCCCACCATTTTTCTTCTGCGGGTGAAAGTTCATGGAATGCATGAGCATTTCGTAGCATTGTTTCAATGTTGGTCAAACTCACTGGCTCCGCCACCACATCCTCCTCCTCTTCCACCTGAGCATCAAGTGGATCAAGATGGTGATCTGTTGCTTCCACGTAGTCAATAACATTGACGTTCACAGCTTCACCATGATGGACCCACCTAGTATTTGTGACCGACATCCCATACAAGTGTAGATGATTTTGCACAGTTGATTGGGGTCTTGTAACTGAATTCATACAACTACTACACGGGCAGAGCACATCTGATTTCGGACCATCGTACTCAGCTCTGATAAAGTTCATGAAGTTTTCAACCCCCTCGACATATGCAGCAGAGAATCTTCGAGCATAAGTTATCCAAGTCCTGTCCATCTGTTAGACTACAAATTAGTTCTTCTACTAGATATTACAGGAAAAACATATATGTTTTTTTATGAAGTCCAGAAGAAAATACCTAGGTCGATGTCTAAAGCTATGGCAAGATATTTGGATAAGCAGATCTAAGTAACGAAATATATGTAAAGCTAATTCAGCAAACATATTTGAGTCTAAATTATGGCAAGTTGTTTTAGCAGTCAATGAGGCCGAGCACACAGCCATCGAACTATCGAAGGCCATCGCAGCAACAAAGATCGAGTATAAAACGGTGTAGAGCTATTTCACCTACCAAATTGGCTACTAGCCCATGGCAATCTATGTCACAATAAATATATGGAAGGATATTTTGGCAACTAATAGGCCTTGGCATGCCATCTCAGCTAAGCAGATTGAGTGCAGAACAGGGCAAGGAAGCTTCTTAAGCAGAGCATACTGACTGTAAACTACTTCGGCAAACAGTGAGATTAAGAGTGTCTATCAGCTAACATTCAGTGCTACACCAACATGCATGGGGCCTCAGTCTAGAATGCGCGTACCGTGGGAGAAGCTGGCCGTCGTGCATCTCCACACGAATGTCGCCAGCGGTGGCGGCGCTAACCACCGTGCGCCTCCACAAGAACGTCGCCAGCGGTGCCGGCGCGGCTAGAGGACGGCAGTCTACGAGAGCGTACTGTGGGAGCGAGAGGATTGCCATGCGTCCCCTCGACGAACCACGGCACCAACATATCGGCGTGGCGGGGAGGGCGGCTT
>NC_041386.1:69368003-69406283 GCF_002162155.2 Triticum dicoccoides
CGAAGAGCGTTCCGTATGCGTGAGCCGTGTGTAGGACCGAACATGTGTGGGGTGCAATGCGGCTGCGATAGGGGTGTTGTGAGTGTACCGCCTTTTTTCCTTTTAAACTAGGTGCTTCTCCTCCTCAAAAAAACTTGTAGCTTCACGCGATCCATCGATACTACTACTAGTAATCCGGTAATCCCGACTAAGACGGCGCGACCGAGTCTTTCCCGCGCGATATGCTGGGAGGTTGGCTTAGTTGGTTTTTTAGGACAAGTAATGCTACACCTACGTAGTCCTAGTTACATAATTAACATAATGTGAAACGTGTGAACTATTGATTGTAGATTGGGGGGAGGGAGGGGCCCACCACCATGAAAATCAGGGGAGGAGAGAGAGAGGCAATTTACGTTAAACCTTTCGTAGGTTCCCGTAGATGTAGAAAAATGTGAAATGCGTGAATGTGCATTTGCAGATAAGGCCTTCCCTCGTTCATCCTTTTCCCCCACAAGATCTTGATCTTCCGTGCAACGCACGGGCATCTTGCTAGTATTCCTACAATATACTATTTTATTGTGAAAGTTCATATACACCGGCCGAGATTAATGCAAACACGGCAGATTTTCATTACATTTCGAACTTTTATAGGACAGAAAAATAAAAGAAACCCGACCCTAAACCTATTCTACGGTAGCGACCGACGTCCTCCATCTGCGATCTCCATGTACGGGGGCGGGGTTCAAGACCCGTGAAGTGAAGGTGCAGTCTCCGGCGAGGAAAAGTATAACACGGGAGACGGACCGGCCAGTTCTGCCACCTCCCATGCCCTACTCATCCTTGGAGCAGTCCCCGACCTCGGCGGTGCCGGACGTTGGAAGGCGGCAAGTAGGACGCGTGGCTGACGATGCTCTCGTCGTCGGCCACCAGCGTGGCCACTGCTTTTGCGGCGACTTGAGCAAGGACGGCGACTTGAGCGAGGGCGGCGACCTCGAGCTCCATCCCCGAAGACAATCTCTCCCGCAGAGCGTTCGCGCTTGCGGTCATGGCGGATGTGGTGCCAGGTAGGAGGACGATGCACTATGGTGTGGAGGTTAGATGGGCGTTGTCGCTTTAAGTAGCACATTCCGGTGAGGCCAAGTGTCCTGGTGCGTCATTAAGTCGTTGGAGTTGGTTCCTCGGGCACCGAGCCTCTTAACGACAGCATATGGATGGACGGCATGAATGGAGGCAGCTGGAGCCGGCTGGGAATGCACCACGAGATGGCGCAAGGGGCGAGGGTTTTTGGTGTGCCAGGGTAGTCAGCTGCGGTCATGGCAACGTTGGAGATGCCCTTTGCTCACATGCGATCGACGCATGTCATTGAAAAAGCAAGATGACCCGGCATGGTCTCGGGTCCTGAGGATGCAGTTGGCCGTGCTACACCAATCCGCGGACGCATCCCGGCACCCCGTGCATCCTCGACGATCCGGGTGTTGGGGTGTGTTTGGATTGTGGCCAAAGTGCACCTTACCAAAATTTTGGTCATGACCCAAAGATTGGTCTTTGTTTGGATGGTTGCCATTTGGTTTTGAGGTTTTGGTCATGACCCAAAACTGGATGGTTGCCATTTTTTTGCCATGCCAATGAACTCTAGCCAACTCTAGTTCATTTTTCCTGCCGATGTCGGCCAAATCATGGGCAACCAAAACCTCAACCAAAATTTTGGCTACCCAATAATTTTATGGGGCAACCTTGGGCCCAAACCAATCATACTGTTGGTCGTGCCACAACACTAACACCACCCTCAGCACACTGAAACCGAATGTGTCTAGCGACGATGAGCGTGTCACTCACCGTGGTCGCCGTGTCCAGAGGTGGTGCTGGAGCTGCGCCACGTTGTTGCCCCTCACGACCCACATGAACGGTTGCCGGTGGCGAGGAGGTCATGGGCCAGCTCCTCCATTGGACTAGTTTGCGCTACGTCGTCCCGATAGGTGTGCCCCACATGTCGGTTTCCCTGTTTTCCCGTCCATATTCGAGCCTCTGTGCTCCAGGTTGCACATTAGGCCTTTCACTATGTAGGCCAAGCGAGACAACTTATTGTTTATTTGAGCCGTTCAAGTATAATCATGTGGCGTTTGCTTATTTCTCATTCCTCTCCAACCCTCTTCTCCATCGACCATGTCGCCCTCCGGTCGAGTCCATCCTCCTGCATATCTCATTTGAACATTCCGCCGAGTATCATTCGCATGTGGACCTAGACCATGCTTGAATTTCCAATGTTTATTTGTAATTTGTCGAACATGCATACAAACAAACGGTTCGTTTGAAGTTTCACTTTGCCTCCACTACGTGTCGCTTCGCGTCTTTGTTTTGACATCCCATTCGGTTCATGCCCCGACACATCTTGATGAGATCGATTGATGTTCAGAGATCAATTGCGTGTCGTGCAAGGAGATAAAGGTTTGGTCTGTTTCTATGATAGAAATGACCCGCGGGGGGGGGGTCTGTGGGGATCAGAGGGAGTATATTGTATGTTCATAAGCAAAACGAACGTATTGTACCCACCCTAGTCCTCTATCAATCGATCTCCGGACCCCGAGATGAAATCAAGAGAGAACGATTGGGGGCATGTGTGATACCTAAGGCGGATTCAAAATTTTGAACCGGTGATCATAGCATCCGCAAATCATATATAAAGGGTATTCAATGTTCGTTTCGTTTTTGAACGTACAATATACTCCCTCTTATACTTTCTAGTTTACATATAAGTTTTATGTGTAGTCAAAGTATCTCTACTTTGATAAAAAAAGTATCAACATTCAACAACTCCCAATCAATATTGTTAGATTGTACGTACTCCTAGATTTGTAGTCGAGATGGTTTCCAATTTGTTTTCAACCACGTGAATGTGCTTGTTCTCGCGCATGCTCTTCCTACTAGGATTTCGCCACGTATAGCCAGTCCAATAGTAACTTTTTTTAAGCTCCCTGTCCAATAGTACTAGTGGAGTACTGACAACATCTGTACTAGAGTATGCAGTGCTCATAGTTGTACTCCCTCCTTCCATTTATATAGGGCCTATGCGTAGGAGAGAGATGTGAAAAAGTAAGGGGAGTGAGCTCTCATGCAAGAGCCTAGCTATATACGCATTCCTAGTTAAGTACGTACAACAAATATGAAGAAAGAGATGGAGAGGAGATGGAAAAAAGTACTAATACAATAGCCAACCTTATAAATTTTTTTGCGGCAAATAGCCCACACTACTGTATGAGTGCATATAATAGATGATGGCTATAGATGACATGGCAGTTCCTTATAGCCATCAACTGGCTATATTATTAACCATGCTCTAATGTGTTCTTCAAAACTGCATTTGACTATTGACAAGATTAATAGTACATGAGATGTATAATGTGAAAATTATATCATTGGAAGCTCCTTTCACATACGTATCCCTGCCTTACCCTCCCTTTCGGTCACTTACTGGCAGACCCCATGCTTGCTAGGCCCCGCATGTCAGTTACTCAATGGGTTCGGCCACGTCAGGGGATCCTCATCCGTAGTATACTCCCTATGTTTTTATTTACTCCGCATAAAATGACGTGGGCGGGGGAGGGGGAGGGACGCCGGTTTGCTCTCAACTGCGGTCCCACAAGCGACCAAAAACGCAAGACAAAGCGCGTTCCATTCGGTGAGTGACATGGAGGGTCCAGCGTGCCGGGCTGCAACGCGAACGCGACAAGAGCAATGTACAGTCAAAACCGATTGACCGATCGTCACCGGAACCACTATTCACACCAAAACCTTTGCTGCTCGGCCTACGCCAGCCACTGCCCTAAAACCACACCTAATCTCCAGCCCCTTCCCCCACCTTTCGATCCCCTAGCCCGCATGAAGCGTCCCCTAGTTCGCCGGAAAGCCATGGTGCGCCGCAAGATCACATACTACAAGATGCTGACGCTGGAGCGCCGCATAGAAATCACGGCAGCGGTCGGCGCTAGAGACCTCCATTCCCAAGCTCGCTTTGCAGCGGGCCAATCCCCGAGTTCTCTGGAGCCAAGCTACGAGGAGGAGGAAGCCGATCCAATGTTCATGGAGGAGGTCGCGGCACAAAAGGTCCCCCAAGGGTATGAGACGATGGGCGTCAACTTCGTGCCGGCGTCCGAGTCCCCCATGGTGCAGGCGGACCAGCGGTTCAACCTAGCGATACTAAAGGAGGACCAGGAGGCAGAGGCTCAACTCGACACGGAGCACGCGCATGCCGCTGCCATTGAGGCTCTCCCGCAGGCGGAACCGGATGTCGTGGATGTGAACCGGGTGGCGGAGGCTCAACTTGAGGCAGAGCGCGCGGATGCCACTGCCATCGAGGCCCTCCTGCAGGCGGAACCGGACGTCCTAGACTTGAACCGGGCGACAGAGGCTCAACTCGACGCGGAGTGCGCGGATGCCGCTCTCATCGAGGCCCTCCTGCAGGCGGAACCGGACGTCCTGGACTTGAACCGGGCGGCGGAGGCTCGACTCGACGCGGAGCGCACGGATGCCGCTGCCATCGAGGCCCTCCTGCAGGCGGAACCGGACGTCCTCGACTTGAACCGGGCGGTGCTCTCGTCCGTGCAGAGTGCCCGCACACTCTGCGTGAACGAGTAGCTGGAGGCCGAGGACAACCACGGTGCAGAGACACACGTCGGCAGCTACGGCTGGTTCGCGCCGGCAGCCAAAGACGACGAAGCCGTCTCGTTCCACGAGCAGTGATATTTTTTCTTTATGTTGTTGTTTTTATGGATCTTTTGCTGTGTAGTAAAATCATATATTGTTATGCAAGTCGCCTGACTTGGGTCAGTCCGTCAGTCTACCATTTCAGGCAGTTGGATGAATATCCTACGTCTCCTAACCCTTCTTCCTCACCTCTTCTTCTTCCCCAACAGACCACCGCACAGGCCGTACGGATACTCCCCAACATGCGGTTGGATAAACATACTCTATGAACGAAAATTATGTGTTAGCGGTAGGATGACTGAGTTTGGTTTGTTCACATGTGACAGCACGTGTAAGTGAGGGTGCGTTCCCTTGGTTGGGTTTGCGGCGTGCAAGAGCGACTGTGCATGTGAGGGTGCGGTGCGACCGCGACGTGCAGGAGCGACCGTGTGAGGGTGTGGTGCGACCGCGATAGCCGTGCGCAAGTGCACCTCCTTTTCATTTTGAAAACTTTAGGCAAGCTTGGAAAAAATGTCTGGCGAAGTATGGCAATGCAAGGCCTAGACCCAAATAGGATAAGTACGTAGTACTACGTACTAGGAGTACTAGTGTTAAAAAAGAAAGGCGGGGTTTTCCTTCGCGGGATTAATCGATACAAATCCTCGTTTCACGTGTCAATTAATGCGTATTTTTTTCTCCAAAGCCCAAAGATCTAACCATCTCACTCCTCATCGCTTGATTAATGCAGCGTCATGCAAACCAACCTTCTCACTTCCGCATGCATGCAGGGGATATTAATGTCCTTGGTTGCTAGTACGAGGCAAACCCCATCAATTTTGCCTCGATTAGTGTTAGTGGCCTTTTGCAAATTGTAATTTTGATGTGTACAAAAAAATGGAGGTAGTAACTATATTTGACTTCCTTCCCCATTGAGGTGACGTCGATGATATCTCGAACGTTGTGGTTTGGCGAAGTGCGTTCGACGGAGAACACCATTGAGGGAGACCACGGTAAGTCGTTCGCAAATGCCGCCTGCAAGCCGAGACAACCGCCTTATTTGCATCCAGGAAGTCTGTTGAACCAAAGGACGCGTAAATGTACTAGTACTACTCATACACAATAGCGTCATCTGTCCAGCTTAGTGCGGTGAGATGGTTTCTCAAAGAAGACGATGGAGAAGCAGAGTCAGCGAAGAGTGAAATGATGGTTGCTTCATCCGTGCTTTGTGATTTGACGTCTCACTGCTTTGTGATTTGTGATAGAAGGGACAGGGGAGTAGACTCTGTCCTCTATACTATACATGCGTCCAAGCATGGGAGAAAGAGGAGAGACATTGCATTTTTCTATTCCTTCAATCAATCAATCAGGGAGCTTCGGTTCCATCCTTTTGGCTTTGGCAACACCGTCCACAATGGTTCCCACGATGCCAAAATCTATTTTCACATTTGGCTACACATTGTGGATGCCCTTAACCGTACCACTTGGTTTTGCTCCTGTGTGCTATCTATACAAATCTCAATTATATTGATCTAAAAAATTATAGAATCAAGATTAGTAAAAAGGAGGTGATTTTGCCGCACGGATGGCGGGGGAGGTTTCTTATTTTTAGGGGACGTTGTCCTGGCGGTTTGCTAACATGCGGTCCCATGTGTCAGTGCTTTACCAAGCTGATCCGCTTCCCACATGAGGCAGGACAATGGCAGAAGCAACACGTGGTTAACTTGAAGAAGATGAGGGAGAAGCGGATTCGACAACGAGTGAAATGATGGTTGCTTTGTCCCTCCAACTTCTTTTCTTTAGAATTATTACTTCGTCCCTCCAACTTAACTGCGGGAAAGGTGCAGCTTTGTGATTTGACGCCTCGTTGCTCATTACTACGCCGACGCCATGACTGGGTGCTTCACCCTGGCTGCTATGCACTGTATTCCGGTATGGCACGTGGAACCGGTAGCTTAATGCCCCACATGTAGGCGAAAGGGGCTAGAATATTTATGAAAGTGAGCGCTCCACTCTTACGACGGAGGAGTACACGACACGACGGCCTAGTGAACTGTCACTTGTACTGTATATAGTACTATAGTTTTGTTGTTTCGCACGATCCATTGATACAAACCCGATTAAACAGGAAAGGACGGGATTTTTCCCGCGCGGTATATGATACTGGCCATACATTTCAAAGGCAATTTTAATGTATGCAAACTGAATAATTAAGTAACAATATGATATCTAGTAAAACTAAAAACACATATGATTTATTGTGTTAGAGTGTAGTAGTAGTAGTGTTGTATTGCATAGTTGTTAGATGTAACATGCGAGAACATGTAGAGATGTAGTTTTGGAGGGCCTACAGAGAGAAAAGCGTAATACATTCACCGAACTTCATAATAAGCTGATTACGGTCACTATATACGTTTTGCGGTGATTATACGGTCACTTGCTCATGGGTCAGCATCGGATTGCACTTGACCGACCAAATAGTCTGCGTGGCACCATGTTGACTAGTTAAATTGACCATGTTCCTTGTGGGTCCCACCTATCAGTTCACATAGGGAAAAGGTCAGATAAACACAAATTTACGCAGGCGCGACAAGACTCCACCCCGTGCGCGGGAATCACCTGGTTGTGTATGTGTCTGTCAAGGCCTGATGTGTGCGCATGCACGTGTAGGTTGAGCACTTGAGCATGAGAGTGTGTGTTGGTCATGTGGTGTACTGGTGTGTGCATGCATGCGTGTGTGTGTGTGTGTGCGTGTGAGTCTTGCGTGCGTGTGTGGCTGCGTGCGTGCGTGGGTGCATGTGTTTGTGTGAGTGTTGCGTGCATGCAGTTCGTGTGCATGTGTGCGTGTGCGTATAATCACCACACCAGCTCATGTGTGTTAAAACAGACGGCTCAGCATACCAATACAAGGCCACCATGTCCGTTGTGCCCGCGGTCATGACTTCGAACCACCGTCCAATTTTTTTTGTCGTTTGTTTTCATTCTTACTAGCAAGATGCCCGTGCGTTGCACGTAACATCAAGATGCATTTGTATGGCTAGTTTATATTGTGATAGAAAAGGATGAACGAGGGAAGGCCTTATATGCAAATGTGGAGAGGTGTGCGGGTACCTTTTTGCAAAATTTTCATAGTTTCTTTCCTATCCGTCAGATATAAATCGGGCGGCCTATATTGCAGGATGGCAGGCACACCATCATCACCACCTCTATTTTTTACAAGAGTGTATATTATCCCTACTCTTATAAAAAGCATAGTTGGTGATGATCTTGTGCCTGCCATCCTGCAATATAGGCCGTCCGATCTATATCTGACGGATAGGAAGGAAACTTTGGCAATTTTGCAAAAAGATGCCCACACCCCTCTCCACACTTGCAAATAAGGCCTTCCATTGTTCATCCTTTTCTCCCACAAGATAAACTACTCATACAAATGCATATTGATGTTCTGTGCAACGCATGGGCATCTTGCTAGTATTTTATAAGAGTGTAGATGTAGAGTAGATACAAGTCGACAGGTGGGCCCGATGGTAGTGAGATAATGTGATGCAACACTAGAGGTGCCACGTGGAGCATTTAACTGGTCAACTAGTCATGTCTTGAGAAAATACAGAGTTGTACGGTGAGCCCATGACTGTATAATAACCACAAAACGTAAATGCTGACCGTAATGAGTGGATTCTGAAGTCCAATGTATGTATCGTGCTTTCGCTTCAAATACAATGATCGTCACTGTATATATCGAGAGAGAAAGATGAAACATGCGTAAATGTGTTGGGGGCTTACTTTTAGAGGACCTGGAGATAGTTTGTGTGCGTACGTGAAAGGGGCATAGAGGGGGGTATGCGATGGAGAGAGAGATGCTCTTCGTTTCTCTTTATTATGACTAACTTTATATATAGTATAAAAATATACAAATTCAAAGTGTGGAATAAATATCATTGTGGGCACCATGCAATGCAAGCGTTCATACTCCTCCATATAACTTTGTAATGTTGTATATATGTAAAAATTCTAAAACATTTTTTGGCCACACTTAATTCAAAAGGAATGTTGTATGCGAAATAAACGTGAAGAGAGGGCTTTTTAGATCAATGGGGTACGTGATGAAACATGTGTGAATGTGTAGTTGATGCATTTGGCAGGGCCTAGAGAGGTATGTGTGTGTATTACATATTTGAGAGAGGCATGGATAGAGGGGCCGATAGGGGGCGTGGGAGAGATAGCACGAGAAATGAGAGTGGTCTAGAGAGAGATGAATATGACATCACGGCGAGAGATTCCCTTGAGTGTGTATATGCAAGGGGGGAGTGGATAGAGGCACCAGGAGAATATATTTTTTGTGTGTGGTGTCTGTGTTGGTATGTGTGGGTGTGAGAAGATAACGAGACGTGGGGGCAGAGGGTGTGTCACCGCATGAGGTCCGGTGGGTCGAGGTGAGGCCCTTCGTTCGGTTCCATCCTGCGCCACATTGGTCGGCCCATGACACATTTAGGGAGACCCATGGATGACTAGTCGTACAATACAAAGATAGCATAATTGTGAAGGACTCTATGTCCACTGACAAAGTCGGCTAGGATTTGTAACCCTAGGTTCTCGGACTAAGGTAACTCCTTTATCTCTGATATTACTATTCATCCAACCTAACTTTAAGGGGCATCCTACAGAATGCTCTGCTAGAATCATACTCGTCGATTAGGAAGAGTGGTGTGAGACAATGCGTGAGAGACATGCCTAAAGATAATGTGCATACAGGAGACACGTAGGAATGTCTATGTATATAGAAAGGGTCGATGGGGACTGTGCGTGTGTATGCTTGTGAGAGGAAGAGTGCTTGTGATAAAGGTTAGTGAAAACTGTCGTAAATGGTTACGAGAGGGAGGGAGGGTTATATCGAGAGCATGTGTGCAAGAAAGACACCTCGGGAGAGAGTGTGTGAGCATGTGTGAGAGACCACCGATGGAGAGTGAAACTACATGTACAATACTGCTGTACACATTGATTAAAGATATAAATTGTATCCAAATATTAGGATGGGATCATGATATTTGCAATTCGCGTAAGGAACGGTCATTGATCCATCACACATCTAGATTCTATCGAATTTGAGCATGTCTATGTTATTATTCAACACAATTGATCCACATAGTTAGTTTTTTGAACTCCAGACAATGCATCGCTTTAGCAATCGGATATAAACGTGAGTATAGTTCATGTTGTGTGTGTAAAGCACATTATACATACGAAAGTTACACAATGAACACTATAAATAGCTACCTATGAACTAGCATACATTTGAATTCAACTTAAGGTGGTTTAAAAAAATCGAATTCAACATGAAGTCCATTCAATTGTTTGAATTTGATATCATGGCATTTGTAAATCATACCTAAATTATGGGGGCACCAATATTTGCTCTGATTTTGTACATAATAGCATATGTAGTCGTGTACAAAATAGATTCTAATTTAGCTCCTCCATTCCAAAATAATCGTAGTTATAGGATTTTCAAGTGTCAAAATTTCAAAAAGAAGCGGATAATTTAATGAGGTTTTCAAACATACAAGGTCAAATTTAACGTTGTCTATTTAGGTCCATCCTCAAAGTTCAAGAGTACTCTAAACATGAATGCTTGTGTTTCAAAATTTCGAACGAAGCGCCAAAAGAGCCTCTACTCGCCCGAAACCGCATGAGACCAATGTTTGGTAGTACAAGGAAATTACTTTTCTAATTAATAACTCCGACCCGTGAAACCTACCAGCCCGGCGTCCAAAGGTCTAAACCGGGGTAGGTTTGTAGCTTCATCTAGAAGCCACGCAACCGCCTCCGGAAAACATTCATACACAATGGCCGCCTAAGCACACATGCTCGCGGCCGTAATTGCTCCCGCCCACTATTTGGGACACCTGGGATTACCATCCTACCCCCGACCCGCAGTAGGTCCGAAATTTAAGAGGGGGGCAAAGTTTGTACTTTCCCCAAATTTCAAACAAGCGCGTCCCATCTTCTGTTCAAAAAAGCCAAAAACAAGCACGTCCTAGACCGAAACATGTTTCTCCCCCTCCCCCCCCACCCACCTGTCCGATTCCCCATTCGTACTCCATGGGCGCAAAAACTACCTCTCCACCAGCCGCAAAACCCCGGCGTCCTCCGTCCGCCACCCCATTCCACCCATCAACCGTCGCCCTCCTCCATCACACCGGAACCGATACCCCGACATCGTCGTCCACCGCAACCTCAACCGCAACGCCCTCCACGGCTAGTAGTTGAAGCTGAGGCCGAGCCGTCCGTACCTGAGCCAGTTCAACCACGCCGTCCTGCGCCTCACCGCTACCGCTCCAACTTCGCCACCCTCCACCGCACCGGAGCTGTTCCTGCTACGCCGTCCTTCGCCGCCTCGGATCTGCTTCCCCTCCACTGACATACAACCACGGCAACACAGTCAACAATTTGGCCATGTGTTCGTCCAAGCCTGCACCCTCCAGAACATCGGTTTCCCCGGCAAAAAGAAGAAGATCGGTGTGACATGTGGAGGCGACCACACTGGCAACCGAAAATGGTACTCCTCTTCCCTTATTCGTGCAAATCTTACGTGTCTGCTTGCACGGTATTCATCCCATAGAAGACACTAGTTGACCGCTTGTTCTTGATACTAGATGTTCCTAGTAACTCGCGATGCACAAGGTTTCTCCTCATATACTATTTCACCTTAGCTAGAGGTCCGTCGCCTCCCTGAATTTCAATTCCTGGTCAGTTGATTCCCAATTAACAGAAGCATTCCCCGGCGTAACAGGCGCTAGTCCGCCTAGTACGCTGGGGAAGCAGCGCATCGGTGTTTATATTAGGGGCATGTGGGGCTTAGAGCTACTGGCGCCTGATCTGGAGGTCAGCCAGGATTAAAGGGATGGCCTGGGGGCGCTGCCAAGCACGGCGGTGGTGTGAGGTCGAGGGGAGGGCGGGGCGGCGGAGGCAGGGGTCTGGGCCGGTGGTCGCTGGCGGTTCAAGAAAGATCGTCAACAGTGACTGGCGGGAGGTAGACGAAGGCCACCTACCCGTTCCTTATAGATCGGATGGTTCATTAAAAAATCGACTGACCTATTTATTTTCAGTCGACTGTTATCTTGATATGACCACATGTGGTGTTGTGCTGGAGGAGTACCTGCATTTCCTGTGCTCATATATTACAAAATCATCTAGAGTAGAATCTAATTTTGTTTGCCATGCAATGTTGTAGAGCTATCATATGTCTCCTGTCATTTATTTTTCAGCCACCTGGTATCTACTACTTTTACAGTGCACTAGTTCTGCACACACTTCACCCATACTCTCACTATTGTGTTTTTATGCAAGGGTATTTCAGAGTCTGCCTCGAGAGAAGCAGAAAAGAAAAGAGAGAAGTTGCTCCAGCTTTCTACGCGGGTAAGCACAGCACGTTACAATGCTATAAAGGGTGCAGTGTCAGCAGATGGAGACGGTAAACGTAGCTCTGGAGTTGATGACCTCGCTCGCAATGAACCACCATCCTAGGTGCTTGCTTTAACTTCGCGGTGTCATATGTGGTTGCATGTTCCATATGGTGTCTAGCTTGTATTCGAAAGGCCAAATTCGGTCTTTATTAAGATAAGGAAAGATTTTTTTTTACATGAACCACCATCTCGTGAGCACTAGAAGACAAATAGCTAGTCAAGGCACTGGCCGAGCCAGTGACAAGCCCAGCAAAGAGAGGCATCACCTGGAAGCCAACTAAAAATCCGTGATGGTGGCGAAGTAGCCCGCCTCCCACCAGGCTCTCAAGTCCTAGATGATCATGCTCACCACTCCAGCTGGATGTCTAGCTTGTATTGCTTCCAATTTGGTTAAATTGCATCTGATTAGCTTACACATTATACCTTTGAATATGACATGCCTTTCTGTTTTTGGTACATACTAGTACATCTGTGTATTAAGCATGTTCTTACATCAAACTAATGTTCTTGTGTATCCCTCATCAATCACTTATGATGAGGCAGTCAGGCAAGTGGATTACTCCTTATTTAAAGAATGCAACGTCAGCCTCCTGACATGATTATCAAGAAACAACAAGGCTAGATGAAGATAGTGAACGTAGCTCTATAGTTTATTACCGCATTTCCCCTACACTAGCATCGCAGGTGCTTGCTCTAACTTGGCAGCGTGATATGTGGTTGCATGTTGCATATGGTGTCTAGATTGTAATTCTTCCAATCTGGTTAAACTTCATGTGCTATTCTGCTTAGCTTATACATTATACCTGTTAATGTGACATGCCTTCCTGTATTTAGTACATAGTACATCTGTCTATTAAGCATGTCCTCACATAAAACTATTGTTTTTTTGTATCCCACATAAATCAATATGATGAGACACCTTCAGTATATGTAGTGTGATATTAGTTGCATCTTTGATATGATCTATAGCATGCGCTGCTTCTAATTTGTTGAAATGCCATTTATGATGCGACACTTTTAACTTGGCAGAGTCATATTGGTTGCATCTTTCACGTGGTGTCTAGCTTGCATTGCTTCTTATTTGGTGAAATGGTTTCTGCTTAGTTTACACAAAGAGTTGTGAATATGACATGCCGTCCTGTTTTTCGTATTATTCCATCCTGGAATCATGTGCTTGCCTTACATCAAAGTAGTGATTGTCAGTATCATTCACGAATGAGTTCTGAAGAGTGAATTTTATTGCTTTTTCTTGTCGGTTTTACTTGACAATTCAAAATCAATAAAGCGGAAGGAAGTTAACAAGGCAGCGGATGAAGGTGCTCCTTCCAAATGGAGGGCCTCTACAGATTCTACTCCTCCATCCCCCCAAGATGATTTATAAGATAACACATGCATAGACACTCAATGTAGCTGTGTTGGTGATGAGCACGTCTCCCCTAGTGCACCATCATAGGTGCTCCCTCTAACTTGGCACTGTTATATGTGGTTGCATGTTATGTATGATGTCTAGCTTGTATTGCTTCTAATTTTGTTGAATTTCATCTGCTTACTTTACACATTATACTTGTGACTAAGACACATGTTCATGTTTCTAGAACATACAATATCTGTCTATGACACCATGTTCTTACATCAAAGTATATTTGTTCTGAAGAACTAAATTGTTATTCATTTTTATTGTCGGCTTGAGTTAACATGGCACAGAGAAAGAGGAAGCAAGACAGAATGACAGGGAAAGGCAAGCGGAACAATCCTGCAGATTCTGCTGGTACTGATGGTATAATAGAAGGTCAAAGTCTAGCAGAAAATTATACTGACAGGGTATCCCATGCTACACGAGCTGCAAAACAAGCCAAACAAAAACAAATAGCTGCCACCAAACAAGCAGAGACAACCCTGGTTGTTGCAACACCTTCCACATTACCACCAGCTGCACGATTTACTCGTTCGTCAACTCAGCTAGCAGCACATTCCCAAGCTCCCTTGCCACTTGACACTACTTCTGAAGCACTCTTGACACAAGATGAGTTGGCAAGATCAGATGAACTTTGTGAACTTCAACAGCAAGAAGGTAGTTGTTGGAGTCAAGTTACAGTTGCATGCTTCTTTATATGTAGTCTCACAGTTTGATGTACACTAACACTTCCTATGTTTGTTGTTGGACTAGCACATAGGCGCAAGAGGAAACAAACATCAGGGATAATGCTTGATAGGTTAACTAAATCTAGAGGAGGAATAATGGAGATCCGTTTTGAGGTAGGTTTAAAAAGGCCACGTGATGCTACAGAGTCAGCCAAGTTAGTATCAAAGGCAGCGGTTGCTGTTAGGTGTCATGTACATATCCTCCGAACATGGATTCAGTACAGGAATGACAAAGATGAAACCCAGTTCAACACCTTTCTCGACCAATTTCTGTAAGTATGGTTATGTATGGAAACTAGTAATATCGTCTTGCTTTGTCCAATACTCTCTAGGTTGCTGATAATGAGACTCCCATAATTTTCAACAGATGAGGTTCAAGTTGGATAGCCAAGATGATGCAACCAGACAAGCTTGCACCCATGTTTTCAAGTCTGCTCTGTGACAGTATCGGTATAACTTGAGGAAAACTCACTTTGAAGGCAAGGCTAATAGTGAACTTGCCCAAACATCTCTAGTGGAAAATATATCTGATGAAGACTGGAGAGGCCTCGTTAAACACTAGTCCGATCCGAAGTATCAGGTACATAATATATATGTGATCAGATCACATGTTGAAGTCCTATTTACGCATGTGCCACACAAATCTATCTTCTTGTAGGTGAACTGTTCAAAGAACAAGGCCAACCGTACGAAAGTGAAATTCCAACAGACGACAGGATCTCGTAGCTATATTGCACACTGCGAGGCTCTTGTAATTAGCTGCTGTTTCACTCTTTTCGCTATACCATATTATCAGATCTATATTGACATGTTCCAAATGGAGAGGAAAGCCCGCAAGGACCAAAAAGTACCTGAACAAAATGCTGTCGAAATCTTCAAGGACAGTCACACCAGCAAGAAGAAGGGCATGACTACACCAGTCAAAGCCGCTGTTGTAAGTCCTTAATCCTCATGCCTTTTAACTACTACTTACTCTGACTTGTGCCTTGAACTGCATGGTTTGCAGCCAATGTCTATTACACTTTTCAATTTTATACACAATTGTCTTAGCGTATCATTGCACCTTACAAGGTTTAAAAGAGAGGAGTGATGTTCCTTTGATCTTGATCTGTAATCTAGATCCGTGCTGGACTTGCCCACACAACATTACAATTGCCTGTTTGTCTGTTCTCAGTTCTTTTGTGATATGAATGACGTCATACTATGCTTACCGTATTATAAACTTCGTCTCTTTATCCTTAGCCCTCAATACAATGTGAAGAAATAGACAATACATTAGCGATGGTACATGGTCATATGTTTGGAACCTGGTTTTATTATGTACTTTGCAATAAAATACAACTATTATTTTACATGGGTTCACCAGAATAAGTTCTGTATATAGACCAAAGCTATTTTGTTTGGTTTTGTTGCCTCCTTAATACCTTTTGTTCTGGTACTACTAATGTAAAACCACAACTTTTCAGCGAGCTATGGAAAAAATGGTGGAACCGCCACCTTCTGAAGGTGGCGAGGCAACTATAACCGCAATGTTAGCTCTTGCTGAAGTGGGTCAGTACCTATCCACTAACAGTGCCAAAAGCACGTTCCTGCGTAATACTGGCATGGTTGTTAAGGCAATCTCGTCCAAACTGCCTCATGATCAAGATATGCAAGCTCAAAACAATTTTGTATCTGCGCTCCAGACACAAGTCCATTCCCTAATAGAGACCCTTTGTGAAACAAGGAGAGACATTGTTCGATGTTGTCAAGATATGCATGGTTTTGAAACCAGACTATCAGACATCTGCTATGTTGTTCAGGAGCCTAGGAGAACTGAAGGCGAAGGTTATGGTGCTCCATCGGACAATACAGCATGAAAATGTAACAGTCAGGTCAAATGAACTGAGCTTCTGAACTTCTGGTGGTGCATTTATCTGCTAGACTGTTAACTTTTATGCCAACCTTCCTTTTGTTTTATAGTTGTAATTTGTTTTGTGCGATACAATTTTTTTTCTTAACGTGCAGCCACCGGTGAAGAAAACGGCAAGCCATTTTTGCATAGTGTAGGGTGTTCCCTATATTTTCACTGGTGGCGAACTTTGATGCCCACCGGCTGTAATTAACATGGGCCTCCTACGGGCCATACAAACAATGGGCCTTCTAAGGGTCGTAGAAACAATGGGCCTTCTATGTGGCGTAGAAACAATGGGCCTTATACGAGCCGTAGACACAATGGGCCTTCTATGGGCCGTATCATCAATAGGCCTTCTACGGGCTTATGATCGGTTGGCCAAACATGGTCGTAAATGGGCTAGAGTTGAAATCGTCCATTCATGGGCCGACCATAACGGGTCGTTGTTAATTGGCCATATTTTGATGACGCTATGAAAACGGCCCAACGTATTAACGGCCACAAACGGGCCGACTATAACCACGGGCTGAATTTGGCCCACAAGCAGAAAATGACAGTAACGGGCCGTAAGTAAACGAATGTGGAAATGAGCCCAAGAATAAATGGGCCCCGAGAAGGCCGAAAGATAACATGGGCTGGAAACGGCCCAATGGAATAATGGGCCATTAATGGGTATAAAATGATACACTGTTCATTACGGTCCAGTTTCACCACGTGCCATTAATGGGTATAAAGTGATACACTATTCATTCCGGGCTAGTTTTACCACAGGCCGTTAATGGGCCGAGAATAATAAGGGCCTCATACGGGCCAAAAGACGTCATGGCCATACATGGGCCGGAAGTTAAAATGGGCTAGAATTATATTGGGCGGCCCAGATGACGCTACTGGGCCTAATTCGGATAGGTCGTAAACGGGCCCTGGATTAGCGGGCTGTAAATGGGCTATATGCGAACAGGGCATTAACAGGCTTGTAGTGGGCCGGCCCGCCACCTTTTGACCAAGTCAAACGGGCCAGCCTTTTCACAGGAATGGGCCTCTGTTGGGCCGTGCCACGTGTCGACGTATCATAGGCGCTTTGGGTCCAATGAGTGGATGACATCTATCCCAATGGTGAGCTGACACGTGTTTCCTCCAGCCAATGATGATTTTACACGTGGAAAATCCCCATTGGTCGGGGTTGTTAACGGGTTATCGGATCCAAAACTGGACCCAATAGCTGAACGGCGTTCCGTTACGGTGGATACCACGTGTCGGTCACCCTTGACAAAAGCACTTTTGTGACGCGCGATTTATCGTCATGGAAGTGGACACTTCCGTGATGATAATTTTGGTAATGTCATGGAACACTTCTATGACAGCACAGGTATGACTATCTTGATTCTGTCATAAATTTGTCATGGATGTACATGCATGACAGAAAACGTGACCTACTGTGACAAACACGTATCATCACGGAAGTGTATTTTTTTGTAGTGATAGCTTTGGGCTTCTTCATGGGAGCAGCAACTTGCTTGCTATTCTTCTTTGAAGTTCCTCTTTCTTTCCCTTTGCCCTTTTCTTGAAACTAGTGGTCTTGTTAACCATCAACACTTGATGCTATTTCTTGTTTTCTACCTTCTCCAATTTCAGCCTCGCGAAGAGCTTGGGAATTACTTTCGTCATCCCTTGCATATTATAGTTCATCACTAAGTTCTAGTAACTTGGTGATAGTGACTAGAGAACTCTTAGAACATCTTATATGCTCTGTGGCGTTCAAAAACATTTTTGAGGTCCCGGTTCTAAGCCGTCAAGCATGGTGCACTAAACTATTAAGTAGTCATCATACCGAGCTTTGTCAAACGTTCATAACGTCTGCATTTGCTCCTGCAGTAGTTATGTCACCTAGCGGTGCATCAAGGACATAATTCTTCTGTGCAGCAATGAGGATAATCCTCAGATCACGGATCCAATCCGCATCATTGCTACTATCATCTTTCAACATTGTTTTCTAGGAACATATCATGAATAAAATGGGGAAGCTATACGCGAGCAATTGATCTACAACATAGATATGCAAGTACTATTAGGACTAAGTTCATGATAAATTAAAGTTCAATTAATCATATTACTTAATAACTCCCACTTAGATAGACATCCCTCTAATCATCTAAGTGATTACATGATCCATATCTACTAAACCATGTCTGATCATCACGTGAGATGGAGTAGTTTTCAATGGTGAACAGCACTATGTTGATCATATCTACTATATGATCACTAAAAAAGACACATCCGTGACATTTTGGGCCGAACGAATTTTTTCTGTCATACTTATGATACTTCTATGATGATAATTGTGACAAAACCCAGTATCATCATAGATGTGGTGGGATCCTACTTCTATGACAGAAAATGGGCTTTTTGTCCTAGGTGGGCCGGAGACGCAGCTGCATGACATTCTTTGGGCCGTCCATGACGGAAAAAACCATGGTAGAAGCGAGGGCGAGGAAAATATCGGGGTGTTTCCAGTTACGGTGGGTGGTTGGGGCCGAGCGATGCGCGTTTCTCTCGTACACGCACGCGCGTGGGTGCGAGGCGTTGGGCTCTAACTGAACCCGAGCGAGGCGTTCTCCTACTGAAACCGAGCGATTGCACTGCAGGCTACGTGTTACTAAACCCGAGCGATCGATCGATGGCTGTTAACTGAACCCGATCGAGCGATTCCTTCGCTACTGTTGCTAACTGAAGATGATCGATGTTGCCTCTGGATGAACAGTGAGCGTTGCTAGGGGGTTTGGATGAACAGTTCCCGATGGGGCTGGATGAACAGGACCCCGTGGTGTTGCCTCTGGATGAACAGGACCCCAGTCGATCGAGCCGGTTGGGGCTGGATGAACAGGACCCCGTGGAGGGCTGGATGAACAGGATGACCCTGTGGAGGGCTGGATGAACAGTAGATGGTGGGGGTGGTTGAATAGGAGCCCGTGTGGAGAGGGCTAGTTGAACAGTAGCCGGTGGAGTAGCGCGAGGTGGAGGCTGGATGAACAGGAGCCCGTGGATGAACAGTCGCAGGTGGAGGCTGGAGGAGGTCGATGGTGGATGAACAGTAGCCCGTGGAGGCTAGAGGGGATCGACGGAGGAGATGAACGGTATCCCGTGGAGTCTCGTTTTGCGGTACGCCACACCCCTCCCGATGAACAGGACCCCCGTTTCGACGGTAGTGCTCCAACACAAGTCCGTTTCCTCCGTTTTGCGGTACGCCACACCCCTCCCGATGAACAGGACCCCCGTTTCGACCGTAGGAGGTCCGTTTCCTCCGTTTTGTGGTATGCCAGACCCCTCTCGATGAACAGGATCCTGTTTTGAACGTGGCCGGTCGAACACACGGTCGTTTCCTTCGTTGTGCGGTACGCTAGGCCTCGTTTCCATCGGTTGTTCTGTCCAAGCCGGTTGGCTCCCACATGTTCCGTTGCCTCCCGATGAACACGAAGCATTCTGTTGCCTCCCCATGAACACGACAACGACGCAGTTTCTCCGTTTCGACCCAGCCATGTACACGAGCCCTGGTCGTACGTATGCGCGAGTAGGCATTCGAGACCCCGCCCGTATGTACGTATGTGGCCGTATTTTTCTTTCTTGCACACTAGCCGTTGTACGTACGTGTACATGCTACGTGCGCGCCTATACTATGACACGTGCACGCCTCTAGATCGACCAGTATGTACGTACACGTTCGCGACTAGAATGACAATGCTACGTACGCTTCGACCAGGTGGGTCCTGACTGTCAGGCACTTACTTGTGTGCGAAGATATAGCTGGTGGGTCCCAGTAGTCAGGGGGTGAATCGTTTTTTTTTGCCCGGACGCACTTCCTTGTGTGCGAAGATGTAGCTGGTGGGTCCCAGCAGTCAGGGGGGAAACGTTTTTTCGTGAAATATGGTGGCCCGTCCGGTGGGTCCCCGCTGTCATGTGGAGGAATAATTATTTTGCACGTAATAAGGAGGCACTTCCTTGCGGCTGCCGTGGACCCAGCTGTCAGCCTCTCCATGTACAGTACTCTTCCGATGGAAGTCGGTCGTTGACCACATTGACCACGCCGCGCCGAGAGCACCACGACGGTGGACGACGGCGAGGCCTAGGAAGGGGACGACGCGGAGCCGGGGAAGACATGGCAGTGGATACCCACGCGGAGAGGAATATGAGGGTTCACTGGTTCGCCTGCGGTGTGGGGCTGCCGTCGCCGCAGAATAACAGGGGGTGTGGGTGAGTGGAGGGATGGCCTGGCCAGCGGTGGGAGTAGTAGGGGGCGGTGAGGCCTCCACGGCAGCACAGCCAACCACGGGAAGCAGGAGTAGGCGGCACGACCGGCGCTGCTTTGGGCGGCTGGAGCAAGAAGACCAGAGGTTAAAGAAGCACGACGGCCATTGGATGGACATCATACGGTCACTGCAGCTAGAATCGTTTATATTGACTAAGTTGATAAAGCCCTTGGTATGCATCAACTTAGTAGGCCCACAGGTCAGCTTCCGAAACGGTGCGTGTAACGCCCCGAGACCGATGTGCCAGGTGTCATCCAGTTATTCGCTGTTGTTGCCTTGTCATTGCTTGCGTGTCATGCATTGCATATCATGTCATCATGTGTATTTCATTTGCATACATATTTGTTTCATGCATTCGAGCATTTTCCCCGTTGTCTGTTTTGCATTCCGGCGTTCCGTTCTCCTCCGGTGGTCATTTCTACCTTTCTTTCATGTGTGGGGATTAAACATTTCCGGATTGGCCCGAGACTTGCCAAGCGGCCTTGGTTTACTACTGGTAGACCGCTTGTCAAGTTTCGTACCATTTGGACTTCGTTTGATACTCCAACGGTTAACCGAGGGACCGAAAAGGCCTCGTGTGTGTTGCAGCCCAACACCCCTACAAAGTGGCCCAAAACCCACTTAAACCTCCTCCATCATCTAGAGCGTTCGATCACGATCGCGTGGCCAAAAACCGCACCTCATTTGGACTCTCCTAGCCCCCTCTACCTATAAATATGTGATCCCCTCCGAAATTCGCGGTCTAACCCTAGCCCCCTCCCTCTCCTCGCGCGCCGGACATTTATCCCGCCGACGGACATGTCCGCTCCGCCGTCCGCCGCCACGTGTCCGCCTCCCGTTGGCCGCCGCCCGTGCCCACTTCGCCGGCCCGGGAGCCCGCAGCCGGCCCCCGAAGCCCATCGCACCAGCACCGCCGCCCAGATCCCGCGCCTCCTCGCCGCAGAGCTTCGCCGCCCCTCGCCCGACTGGTCGCCGGCGCAGCAGCTCGCCGGACCACCACACCTCGCCTCCCCATCGTCCCTGTACCTCGCCGGAGGCCGTCACGCTCCTCATCGCCGGCGCAAGCGCCGCCCGCCGCCGCCAGGTGCTTCCCCAACCTCCACTGCGGCCGGCCCCGACGCCTCACGGTCGGATCTGCCGTTCCGGCGATCGCCGGAGTTGACCTCGACCTCCAGATCTGCATCGTTCCGACCCTGAACAGCGCCGTCCCCCGATCCAAACGGTGCCCACGTCCCCAGATCCCTCTGTCCTGCACCGTCCTGTCCCGGTTTGACTTTCTCCGGAGGTATAATTTCACTAAGTCCCCGAAATTCCCAGATCCACATGCCCATGTTCATCGCCTCGTAACTTTGCATCCATAGCTCCGATTCATGCATATAGCATATCAAAATGTTCGTCTCAGAGAGTACATCATTTAATCTCATTGCATCATTTTCATTTGAGTTCATCTTGATGCCCGAAATGCTGTTAGAAGAGTGCTACTTGAGATAATTGTCAGATCTGCTGCTTCATTTAGATATTTGTCATTTTTGCCATGATTATTGTGTGCATGATATGCCCATGAGTTCTACATATGTTTTGTTAAGGGTTTTGCCATCTTTCCAGAGGTACAAACCATGTATTTTTGTGATGTGTGTGGTGACTAGCACAAGCTTGCAAAGTGGTGCACTTGGTAATGCTAATTTCAGGGACTTAGCATTTCCACTAAGTCCTTGATCTGTTTTCCTCATGTTGCCATATGTTCATGTTGTTTCCTAGTGATCCGTGCCTCTTTTGAGGATGATCAGTAAGGATGTTTTGTTAATATTGTAGTGCTCTATCCATCCATGTCTTTGTTTGCAATTATGGAGCACCCTAGCTTGAGTCAATCGAGCTCTACTTTTGCTATTTCGTGAATCTGGGCAGATTGTCTACTTGTTAGCGATTTTGCCAAGGGTGTTGTAGTTGATCCGTGCATGCCATGTTATTGTTCTTGCCATGTCTAGCTTGTATAATGTGTATTCTTGATGGGTGTATGCTTAGATTGTCATGCCTTGCTCCGTAGTGAGTGCATCGAGCTCGTAAATATGCCTACTTGATATCTGTTTCAGCATGCTCCAGTTTTCACTAAGTCTGTGATCTGATTGTGTTTTTGCCATGTTCACATGCTTGCAATTGTATTTTCTGATCCCTTTTGGCTCAAGGTCACTAAGGGACTTTTGTTAAGCTCTTTGAGTAGCTCCATGCCATGATTTACTTTGCCATGTTCAGGTCCTGTAGCATGTAGTTTTCATGCTCCGAAGTGTGCTACCTGATCTGAAATTCCAGACAAGTGTTAATTTCACTAAGTCTGAAATCTGTTTGCCATATGCATTTTTGCCATGCTTGTTTGAACCTGTTAATGGATGAATTGGCCGTAGCTCGATGTTCATCTTTTGTTAAGCATCATGAATGGATTCCAGCCATGTATTTTGTTGCCATGTTTGGGTGCTATAGCATGTTCATCTCATTGCATTTAGATGGCTACTTGCTGTAAATCGCAGACCGATGCCATATTTGAATTGCTTGCCATTTCCAAACTGTAACTCCGATTCCGGTGATCTTTATATCGTTTTCAAGCGATTTCATCTCATCTTTCCAGTGGCACACTTGGATTTCCAAGTTGAGGCCAGGTTCATGCATTCCCTTGCAAATCATGCATATGCATCGCATACCGCATCCCGCATATCATACCATGTTCATGTGTTGGTTGTTTACTATGTTGTGTGCTTCTTTCCGGTGTTTGCTTCTTCGGGTTGATTCCGGTAACGCCGCGTTTGTGAGGACCCGTTCGTCTACGCCCGCTTTGTCTTCTTCATGGACACGTTCTTCTTCCTTGCGGGATTTCAGGCAAGATGATCATACCCTCGAAATCACTTCTATCTTTGCTTGCTAGTTGCTCGCTCTTTCGCTATGCCTATGCTGCGGTACCTACCATTTGCTTATCATGCCTCCCCTATTGTTAAACCAAGCCTCTAACCCACCTTGTCCTAGCAAACCGTTGTTTGGCGATGTTACCGCTTTGCTCAGCCCCTCTTATAGCGTTGTTAGTTGCAGGTGAAGATTGAAGTTTGTTCCTTGTTGGAACATGGAGATGTTCTTCCTTGTTGGAACATGTTTACTTGTTGGGATATCACACTATATCTTATTTAATTAATGTATCTATATACTTGGTAAAGGGTGGAAGGCTCGGCCCTATGCCTGGTGTTTTGTTCCACTCTTGCCGCCCTAGTTTCCGTCATATCGGTGTTATGTTCCCGGATTTTGCGTTCCTTGCGCGGTTGGGTTATAATGGGAACCCCTTGACAGTTCGCGTTGAATAAAACTCCTCCAGCAAGGCCCAACCTTGGTTTTACCATTTGCCACCTAGCCTTTTTCCCTTGGGAGTCGCGCATCCCGAGGGTCATCTTTATTTTAACCCCCCCCCCCCCGGGCCAGTGCTTGTCTAAGTGTTGGTCCGAACTAGAGTCCTTTGTAGTGCCACCTCGGGGAAACTTGAGGGCTGGTTTTAGTTGTATGGAGCGCTCATCCGGTGTTGCCCTGAGAACGAGATATGTGTAGCTCCTATCAGGATGTCGGCGCATCGGGCGGTCTTGCTGGACTTGTTTTACCATTGTCGAGGATGTCTTGAAGAACCGGGATACCGAGTCTGATCGGATTGTCTCGGAAGGAGGTCTATTCCTTCGTTGACCGTGAGAGCTTGTCATGGGCTAAGTTGGGACTCCCCTGCAGGGATTTGAACTTTTGAAAGCCGTGCCTACGATTATGGGTAGATGGGAATTTGTTAACGTCCGGTTGTAGATAACCTAAACCTTAACTTAATTAAAATATATCAACAGCGTGTGTTACCGTGATGGTCTCTTTCCGGCGGAGTCCGGGAAGTGAACACGGTGTTGGAGTTATGCTTGACGTAGGTTGTTCTAGGATCACTTCTTGATCATACTTTTATCGACCGTGCTTTGCCTTCTCTTCTCGCTCTTATTTGCGTATGTTAGCCACCATATATGCTAGTCGCTTGCTGCTGCTCCACCTCATACCTTTACCTTACCCATAAGCTTAAATAGTCTTGATCGCGAGGGTGCGAGATTGTTGAGTCCCTGTGACTCATAGATACTTCCAAAACCAGCTTGCAGGTACCGATGAGTCCATGTAGATGACCCAACCAAGCTCAGGAGGAGCTCGCTGAAGATCTTGTCCTTTATGTTGTTTCGTTCTAGTTGATCAGTAGTGGAGCCCAGTTGGGGTCGATCGGGGACCTTTGTCGCATTTGGGGTCTTCTTTTATTTTGGTTCCATAGTCGGACCTTGATTGTATTTGGATGTTGTAATGCTTTATCATGTAATTGTGTGAAGTGGCGATTGTAAGCCAACTATGTATCTCTTTCCCTTATGTATTACATGGGTTGTGTGAAGATTGCCTCACTTGCGACATTGCTTTCAATGCGGTTATGCCTCTAAGTCGTGCTTCGACACGTGGGAGATATAGCCGCATCGAGGGCGTTACAGTGCGCCCCGGATGTCAGGGGGAGGAATCATTTTTGCAGCGGGTGAAGCTAGAATATCCGAGATTGAAGAAGAAGCACGGCATCCGTTGGATGGACATCCAACGGCCACTACTGCTAGAACCGTGTGTTGACTATAAGTTGACAAAGCCTTACATACACGTCAACTCTTTTTTTTAGGGGACGTGTCAACTTAGTAAGGCCACAAGTGTGTGGCAGAGAACTTATAGCCCATTTGAGATTTGTAAGAATGTGCAGCCAATTTTTGAATTCTAATGGAATTTACTATAGCCCATTTACAGTTTGTTAAAAGTACAGCCCATTTCAACCAACCGTTCAAAACAGAATTCAATAAAATTTCCCACATTTTGATGGGATCCAAAATATTTTTATCCCGAAATTTCTAGTCATATTAAATACAATTTCAATATAAATTTATATTACATAAATATCCAACAAAACATTGCGCTCGCAACAATTAATGAAATTAAAATTTTCAATATCCAAAAATAATATTTTATAAAGTAATTACGTGTTTGGTGCATTTTTTATAGTTACTGCCCAGTTTTTATAATTACATCCCATTTATTATTTCTTAAAGTCCATTTTCTTGTTAAGCCCAATGCATCCCTCCTAGGAAAGATTTCCAGCCCAGCAGGGCGGAGAATAACAACTTGACCTTGCCTGGGTATTCCTAAAAAAAGTATAGCTAGGCTAGCCATTTTTAGCTTGAAAAAAATTAATATCTGGGCTGGATATCTTGCCTGGGCTAGACGGGCCACTGCCCGCCCAGTTAATACCTGCAGCAATGTTTTCGTTGTTGTTCAGAGGAGAAAAATTAATATCTGGGCTAAACATCGCTGAAGAAAAACTCTGCAGTGCTCACACCTCAAAAACACAAATACTGCTCAAGCTACTTGGTCCCAGCTATCGGCCGCTTCTTGTGCAATTATCTCGTTTATTGACTACATAGGTTGACAATGGTGTGGGACCGTGATGTCAGGAAACCAGGAGGAAGCAAAAAAATTATAGTTTTATATACTAATAAGGAGGCACTTGCGTACATGCGGCTATGGCCCTGGTGGGTCCCCACTGTCATCCTCTCCAAGTAAAGTCATCTCCTCATCCTCATGTCTGTTGACCATCTTGACAATGCGAGACGGCGGCGCCACGACAAGTGCAACAACTTGAAGGATGACGAAGAGGGCCTCGCGGGCCCTACGGACGGTCTGATACAGCGCCCGCTGCTCATTCGGGAAGCCAGGATCATAGGGCCACATGTCCGCGATGGCATTGTCGTTCGCTTGTTCACCGATGCTCATTGAGGAGATGGAGGTTGCAGAACATGTCCTCCTGCACTGGTAGCTCTTCCGCCATTAGGGCGTCGAAGTGCGGTCGCACCTGCTATATGGTGAACACGGCATGAACCGGCTTGGACAATGGTGCCGGCTCCTGGTCCAAAGCTACGTCCATCGTCTGATTGTCGTCGCTCAGCTCGGCGAGCTAGCTGGGGAGCCAGCATGTCCGACTGCTAGACCGACCCGCTGCCAAGCACGAGTCTGACTGCCCTGGCCCACCCAGACCGCCTCCCTCGCCCGCGCGCGCTTTCCGCCTAAAACGGTCAGTGCCGCCCGCCCCGCTTCCCGGTGCAGGCTATTGCTCCGCCTTAAAACGTCACAAGTGTCGTCTGTCTGTCCTTCTGCCGCCCATATTAATGATACGCGGTTGCCGAGGCGGCTACTCCGGTGCCACATGTCCATCCCTCCGCCACCCACCATTGCTATATAAACTATTGTGTCATCCATAGCCGAAGTCATCTGCATCCGTTCCCTTTCTCCTGTCCACACCACTACTGCCCACCATGGCTTCCTCGCGCTCCAGCGCTCTTCGGGACGGGCGGACGACGAACCACAAGGAGATGGAAGCCATTGCTGCCGACTGGCTGGCCGACAGGCAGCCGGAGGACGATGACGTCCCAATGGAGAACATGGTAGTCGATGATCCGGCGCCAACCCCCTCCTCTGCGCCATCCTCGCCAGTGCATTGCACCATGACCATCGGCGAGGCCCGTGCCCAATATATGGACACGGTGAGGAAAAAGCGTGAGGAGCAGTTCTGGGAGGTGCGGGCCGACGCCGCCTACAACCACCATCTCCTCCAGGAGCACTTGCAAGCGGAGGAGCAGATCACCGCGGAGCAGGCGAAGCAGGAGGCATTGCTCGACTCGTACCGCTCCGCCCACGAGGGCCGCCTCGAGCGCTGGCGGTACCACATGCAGGTGGCGGAGGCTGCGGCAGCGGCAGCCTACAAAGAGGGCGATGAAGTGGGCGAGGCGCTGTTTGGCGAGACCGAGGACGAGGCAGAGGACAATGTCAGCTCCTACGAGTCCCCGCTCCACTGGCGTCGACGAGGCCCTACTCCGCCGAGGCCCCGCAGAGCCAACAACGAGGCAGAGGACACTACCGGCTCCGCCAAGGCCCTACGGCGGCAACACCGAGGCAGAGGACACCGTCGGCTCTACCGAGGCCCCACCCTGCCGGCAACGAGGGGGAGGATTTCCCCCGCTCTGCCGAGGTGCCGCCCGCCGACAATGAGACAGAGGACATTGCCGGTTCCACCGAGGCCCCGCCCTGATGCCAACGAGGCCGCTCCACACAGAAAACGAGGAAGAGTAGAACACGGTAGGTCACCGCCGCTCGGGTCCAAGTAAGGCCACCGTTGCTACCCTCCGGTTGCTGGCACTGAGCTGTACATCATGGAGCAATTCTATGATTACAAGATGATTGAAGACCGCTCCGTGGTTGAGCAAGCTCATGAGATACATTCATTTGCTAGAGAACTTGAGCACTTCAGTTGTATGCTACCGGACACAGGTGGGTAGCTTCGGTTAATTAATTATACATCCAGCGCACCCCTTTTTAGTTGAAGAATGTATGAAATGTAATGAAATCCGGCATGTTTATATGAAATCCGACCGTGTATGAATGAATTTATTTTGATTAGTTTGAATTCTTGTATCACTGGCATTGGATGAACATGCAAAACAATACGTACTAGCATTATTCCCAGGGTGATCACCTCGTTTGCAGCAGTTTCACATGTACTCCCTCCGGTCCTTTCTAGTCTGCATACAAGTTTGTCTCCAGTCAAAGTATCTCTAGTTTGACCAATCTTATAGAAAAAAGTATGCACTTTCACAATGTGCGAAGTAAAAAGGAACACAAGGAGTACAAACAGTTTGAGCAGCTTTTTAGCGGTCCTATACATTGCAATCAAACACACAAGCCTGGCAATTCATAGAGAACATTCAAAATAATAGATAATTATGCATCTCAACGATTCACATGTCAGAGCCAATATTTACTTCACAACTAAAGAATAAAGAAAAAATGGATCGACGCTGCTGACAACAATGGGCGTCCCATTCAAAAATATCAAACGCATGTCTTCTTGCTAAAATCAATGAGAAAAATTTGACAATGTTGTCCCATTCCAAAATATCAAATGCCTACGATTGTGGAATGGGCAGGGTTTGCCATCAGTTCAGACATTGACATGGCACCTCGTGCTAAATAAACCAGTTGTTCTTCTTGTGCAGTTCTACCAAAATTAACCAAATTCGCTCGACACCTCCTTTCTTGTGGTGGAAATGAATGATTCAATGTATTCATGAACATTTTGTGCAGTTCCCGTCGAAATCAAGCTGAGTACCCCTGTTTGCACAAATACAAAAAAGTGATTAGTATAAAGCAAACTGTACTATGAATTGATAGTTTAAACAGGCACCTACATGGTCCATGTAGAGCACACTTTTAGAAAAATGGAACTCACCGGAAAGAATCCTAGAACAACATTGTACTCGCGCATCACAGCAAGAAAATGGAGATTTGTCAGTCCTTCTGAGCTAAAGTTAGTTTGGTCTTGTGGGGGGTAATGTAACCATCCTTCAACTTCTCCTTCTGATGAGAAGATAGACATGGCTTCTTCATCCTGGAATAATCGAAACTAGTCACTTCACGTACTCCATATTCTTCTTCAGAGGAGGATGATCATGTTGTGCAAAGACAAGAGGACAACTAAATGCTAGCATCCCTGTTTGCTCAAAAAAGGGAAGGAAATATTTAAAATAGCACAGATGAAGCACTTCTCAAGGACAATACCACTTTTTGATGACAGTATCTAAATAGTAGCACAACACCAATAGAGATGACAAAGCTCAATCATATGGATGAAATCAGTGGGCGAGTACCAACCTTTGTCAGGAGGCTTGTTGTGTAGAGCATACAAATGAAGCATTTCTCCGGAACCATCTGTTGCTATCTACTGTGGTGGCCATGCTTACTATATACTCCTCGATTAGTTTAATGTTTCCAACATCTTCTTGTGCAGTTCCACTGAAATATATGGTATCTTCAAAGAAGATCCCTGTTTGCACAAGTAGAGATAATTACGTACTACATTAAGAGTGGCATCAAATCAGTGGCAAAACAATTGCTCGTTCCATCCATAGCAATAAATTAAGATGCAAAACTATATCATTACTTGTGTCACCACAGTTCCAGTGCTTCATTACAGCACCGGGAGTTGATTTTTGTTTTTCTTCCGCTTGTTCTTCCCCTTCATCACTTGGTTCAATAACAGACAAGCTTCGCCTTCAACGTAAGATTTGTCATGTCAATTAGGTTGCACAAGTATAGCACTAAACAATGACATTAATTTTTGGATGAAAGTGGCAAAATACAGGCCAACAGTTGTGAAATATCCTTATCTTACCTCAATGGGATATTACAGTGCAAATACAGATTGGAAGTCATGTCTCCATTTGTGCAGCTCACTAAAATCAAGCAACATTACCGTACAAGTAGCACAACATATGAAAGCACACTGCAGAATCATGTGGAAGAAGGGTAGTACTGACCTCTCATGACACGAAATTCAAACAACTCACAAGAAGAAGATCTGAACCAAATTTTCCAACACGGATAGGAAGTAAGATCTCCTCTTGTGCAGTTCCACTAAGATCAAGCAATCAAGCACTGTTGTCGGTGTGACATTTTGGTTGAACTGCACAAAACACTCTTAAAACAAAAGTGTTTTGTGCAGTGCAACTAAAGGTCACAATGGCAATGAGGTGAAGTAGATAACCCTGTTTACACAGAGGTGCAAAGGAAACAACTAGTGGTCAATAACGGTGGATGACACATAAGCCAACAAAAAGAATCATCTACCTGATCTAAATGGGAAAGAAAGTAAGACAGTAGCATTTCTCAAACAGTGGCATTGATTAATATTAACAGAGAGATTATATTAATAATAAAATTCGTTAAACATGTAATTTGCTTTTAATTGTAGCATTGCATCAGTTTTCTAGCGGCATTATTAGAGGGTGTTTGTTTACAGGGACATTTTGGTGGAGGGACTAAAAAACTCCATGTCAGTCCCATCTAAACCAAATAGGAGGGACTTTTAGGGACTAAAAGTGGGCATTTGGGACTAAAGAAAGAAGACCCTACCACACATCGCACCTTGTCTCTATTAGTTCATTACTAGGGGTAACATGCTCTTTTAGCATGTCATTTAATAACCTCTACTCCATGTTTAGTCCCTGGAACCAAGCAGGTAGGGACTAGGGAGTTTTTAACCAAACAAGGCCTTAGATTAACAACAGCTAAAGAGTTGCACGGGATAGTGGACGCACCAACACCATGTGCATCGACCGATGTACTGGGGTGATGCACAATCTGTTGCAACAAAGAACAAACAACCAAAGACCATATTTGTGTTGGTCCCAGTTTTGTTATCTTTAGACACCTTTCCCTATGTGAGCGCAGTAAATCTAGTCCTGCTCAAACTCTACAGCCTTGTCCCCCAAAACAAAACAAAAGATCAGTTCGTTACAGATGTGCGTACTGCATTTGTCATTGTTTTCCCTTTTTGACCAACGTAGGTGCTAGATAGCCAGTCTGTACTAGTACTTTCCCCCTTCCTTTCCTCTTTGAACCATGTCCTAGATTTATGCTATACAACTTTCCCCACTACTTTCCCCCATTCCTTTCCTCTTTGAACCACATCTTAGATTCATGTGATACAACTTTCCCCCTTCCTTTCCTTTTTGAACCACGTCCTAGATTCATGTTATACAACTTTTCTCAGTACTTTCCCCATTCCTTTCCTCTTTGAACCACGTCCTAGATTCATGGTATACAACTTTCCCCACTACTTTCTTGTTTGATCCAACACCTAGATTCGAGTGCAGAAGCGGAAAAAGCCCACATGCAGCTAGAGCAATGCATGTGGAATAAGTAAATTATACCTTAAGGTTGTTGGGGTGTGGTTCGGTGGGCAAACAGAGGCCGTTCGGCCCACACTATGTACGGCAGTGAAGAAGAAGGGGTCGGAGGCCCTCCCGCGCCGCCGCTGGGTGAAAGTGAATAGTTGCGCCGGTAGTGGATTCCCTCCCTCGCCGATGGCGACAGCGTTAAGCCTCCTTCCCTTCCCGGCGGACGGATCCTGCCGGCTCTTTGACCAGCAGTGAGGGGAGAGAGAGAGAGAGAGGCCAACGAAGTCTTATTTAGATCTAGAGAGGGTGAGAGAGTGTGAAGAGAGCAACTACAAGCGCTGAAGCTCCAGTGTGTATATATATACTCGAGAGAGTGTCAAGAGTGCAAACCCTAGAAAACAAGTACCGAGGCTGCAGCTGATCGTATAGCTCCGTATCCATCCATTTTGAGCAGTCAAAGAATCCTCCTGGCACGAATTATGCTCAAGTGTAGTTATCGAACCCGAGACCTCAAGTTTGATGAGCGGACAGGCTAACCAGCTACACAACCCTCCCTTTATGTTCAACGATAGGAAAATAACCTTTATACATTCCTGCATTCGTGTGACAAGCATGCCGTGTTTTTTTGTGTGGGAGTCATTGGGATTTAAATCATAATCGTGTCATGTGGCTTTGGTGGTAAGACTACCCACAGTGGTGCAGAAATAATGCAGCCTTAGTCACCTTACCTCTCTCCACGTAGTACGTTGGGTCCCACCATTCAGAGGGTGAAACAAACAAATTAATAAGAAAAATTAAAAGCGCCAGCGGTGTATCTTACCTCACACATCTCGCTACTGCTCGAGAACACTGTCCAATTGATCCCTCTGTTTGCTCACGTACTATTTTAAGTGAATCCTTATTATAACATGCACACAATTTTGGGAACTTGTATTCGACCTAAGTCAGTGTGCCACCGTATCTCGTACGACTCCCTCTGTCTAGGTGTAATAAGTCACATTAGAAGGTGCAGCGGGACCAAGGTGCAAGCAGATTGGAGGAGAAGGAGAAACTGGACCGGTCATTCCTCCAATCAAAGCCCTGATTTCTGTCTCTAAACGCAACAATTAATCCAAACAACTAAGAGATGTCGTTTTAGCTACCATACAGGGCCACGTATTAACTCGCATGCAAGCCAACTTTGATTTCTTGACTGATCAACGTGTAGTTGCGCTCCATGCATTGGGTTTCCGGGGGAGATAACAAGGCCGACTAAGGAGCGTTTGGTTACATTTCTTAGGCTGGTCATAGTGGTGAGTAACTTGGACTAGTAACATGCATATGTTACTAGTCTATGTTACTACTACGCGAAGTTTGCCGTCGGAAGCGAGCCGATCTGGCTGTCCTGAGCTAGCAAGGTTTTTCTAGCCCACCCAAGCTAGCTGGCCCACAAAAGCTAACATATTTTAATAGTTCCAAACGCCTAACCTTGCCCGGCTATGCTATAAGATGTTCTTGCTAAGGATCCAAACGCTCCCTAAGTAACAACGATCGCTAGCAACGAGGCCAGGAGGGGATTGCGATGTGAAGTTAATGGACGACGCCTAAACATTTTGGGAATATCTAATTTCCTTAAGATGACTTAACACCTAGACGGAGGGAGTACTACTCCTCAGTCCAGGTTTGATGGAATATTCGTCACCTCTTCGCTTCTTGTACGTACTCCATTTGTATCTCACTTCATGTGGCTTCGCACTCGCATGATTTTCCTATTCTATGAACCTGTGTGTGCGTGTCCGTGTGTGTGTGTGTGTGTTTAACAGCATGTGTGTGTTAGAGAGAGTGACAGATCGACCTACTCCTATAGAGAGATGGTGTGTAGTGTACGATTTTAGCCGCGAGAGTCGGTGAATCCTCTCGTTTCTGGTCGTCCGGTAGAGGGACAGGCGGACAACTGCCACGCCTGCTCCTGACCAGCCTGGTCCACCCAAAGCCCCTCCATAGCCCGCGCACGCTTCCCGCCCAAAACGGTCAGCGCCGCTCCACAGAATCTGTGCCGCATTCATGCCCGGGCAGAGCGGATGCGACCTCTCACTGGCGCCTGCGTTGAAGGGAGAAGTGGATTCAAGAGTGATGGTTGCTTCGTTCGTCCAACTTACTGCTGGGTCTATGTGATTTGATGGCTCATTGGTCATTATTACTGAGGTGGTAGGACTGCTGGATGTCCCACGCTTTCGGCGAAAGGAGGTACTACTAGATTACAATTTTCTCCATTCTTACGGATGAGGAGTGCAAGAGCAATGAAAACACGCAAGCTCAGTGATCACATGGCCCACCTCACACTATCACCATATTTTCTGGACACCGGTGACACCTAACTCTTTACATAGTACTCCCTCCGTTCCTAAATATATAAGTCTTTGTAGAGATTCCACTAGGTGGACTACATACGGAACAAAATGAATGAATCTACACTTAAAATGCATCTATATACATCTATATGTGGTTCATGGTGAAATCTCTACAAAGACTTATATTTAGGAACGGAGACAGTACTAGTATAGTACGTATTGTAATTTATCAGCGAGATAGTACAATGCTATGAAGCTTCCAACTTCTGTTACATGTATCTTGCGTCCAAGGTTGCCCGTTGCAACATTTCATCAAATACAAAGGAGACTAACATGCATGCTATTGCATCTCAATGATTGACAGATCATAGCAAATATGTAACCCCTCCATTCCAAAATAAGTGTCTCAACTTTATGCAGGGGTTTTTTATTTCCAAGGACTTTTTAGTGTAGGGACTAGAAAAAAGTCCCTCTTGGGGACTTTTTAACCAAACAGGAGGGACTACTAGGGACTAAAACTTGATTTTTGGGACTTAACTAAGAAGACTCTCAAGGAGAGTCTTTTTTGGGACTTTTCCAACAATGCCCCTCCCTACACCCATTGCCCCGCTGCCCCATGGTGTTGTTTGGTTGTTATTTTTCTGTATGCTGGGGGTAACATGGTCATTCAATAACCTCTAGGGAGGGACTAGAGACTTTTTAGTCCCTGAAAACAAACAGGGAGGGACTTTTTAAGGAGGAGGTACCTCTTTAGTTGGGACTAGAAAAAGTCCTAGGACTTATGAACCAAACAGGGCCTCAATATGGACTACATATGGAGCAAAATGAGTGAATCTACACTCTAAAATATGTCTATATACATCAGTGTTTGGAGTATGTACTAGTAGTTCATATTGAAATCTACTAAAGGACATATATATTCCAAACAATATGATAATCTCTCTAACCAAGGTAGTAGGGACGAAGAGTAAACGGAGGGAGTAGTAAAATTTTCTCCTCGTCCTGCAAGCCACGGCGCGCGTGGGCGAGGGAGCGGGCGTAAGACGTACAGTACTACTAGTAGTAAGCAAGCTTCACCTCATCCTGCAAGCTACCGCGCCCGTGGGCGGGGGAGACGACGTACTAAGAAAGCTTCTCCTCGTTCTGCGAGTTGATGGGACACATCAAAAGTACTCCAGTGTATAGAGCCTTGCCTCTAAGGTAGGCCCACATGGTTTGCCTCTTTTTTAACATAACACGTCAAGTCGCAATTTGTTTGGTCACCCGTGGTAGACGATCCTCCCTCCATCTAGTGGACAACCAGTACACGTGTCAAATTACCACATGGGCTGCCTTTTCATACAGAAATGAGCTCCACCGTGTACCCGCGCGGGTGTGGTTGGGAAAGAGACGGGAGTACGTGCGCCGTGCGTGCACCTCTTCTCTTCGTGCACGTCCCCCACCTATGTGGGTGTGTGTGCGAGATACAAACAAATGGCTTGTGCGTTCGTGAGTGTTTTTTTGTTTGGGGGGGTGATTTCGTGAATGTATTTGTGGGAATATGTGTCGATGACATCTCAGACAAATTTTTGCATGCAATGTGTGTGAAATGGAGGCCTATCCATATCATATATAGAGGGTCGGGCAATCCACGAGAAGAGAGGGAGGGGTCATAGATATCGATAGAGTCAAAGAGAGGATCAAGTGGGTGGGTGCATGATCGTGAAGAGAGCCATCGAAATTGTGTGTGTGTGTGTGTGTGTGTGCAAGTCTAAGATATAGGGCGACTGACCTACCGGAACGTTAGAGGGCACATGTCAAGTTTGTGAGTGGCAGGGAGACATGACTAGAGCGCTCGATGTATTGGTGTGTGTGTGTGGGAGGGGGTGGGGGAGGGATAGGTAGAGGCCTAACTATATAGGTAGAATGACTCGTGTATGTGTTGAGAAGGAGAGACCTAGCTATGTCTTGAGGGAGAACGGTCGACATCCATACATAACTAAAGGACGGGAAATGGGATGGGACAAAAAGAGAGAGGAGAGAGAGGGAGGGAGGGAGAGGGGTAGAGTGTTGGATGGGTGATGGAGTTGCTTCTCGAAGATGGTGGGAGAGGCCTACTAGACAAACTGAGGGTGGAACTGCGATATTATCAATAAGAGTGGGGATGTGTTTCTGTGTGTGCCTATGCTAGATAGATATGTCGGGACGCATCCATGGATGATGAAGGGGAACCATGTGTTTGGTAAGCAAACCTAACTAGATCGGTAGATCAATTGTTGTTTGTCGGAGGAAGGGAGAGACATTACTAATGGGAATAACGAGTTATAAGGACCTAGCTAGCTATATGTATAGTGGGAGATCGGTCGGTGTACGTCCATTTGTTAGAGGCAAATAAGGCTCGGCGAGACGGATAGACAGGGAGAATGGAGCTAGGAGGTGGTGCGATAGGCCCAGCTACTAGCTAGATAGGGGGAGGAGTGTGCGGTTGTGAGATCGATGAAAAGAGGGGCGAGAGTTTACACGTGTGTGGGTCCGTATGAGAGACACGAGGCAAGGACACATAAAGGAGGAGATTGAAGGTGCGTGTGTATGTTGTAGGCAAACATCGCTGGAGAGGTTTATCGATCGGTGTGTGTCGGAAAGGAGTTGTGGAGACTATGGGAGAACGACCTAAAGAAAAAAATGAATGCGTGCGATGGATGGAATGCTGAGGGAGGGGGAGGGCGAGGAGGGCGTGTGCATGCACGAGTGAAAGTTAGTGGTAGCTACAAAGGTTAGAGGATTGTGTGGGTGTAAGAGACTAACAAAGATCATAATTCGATATGAAAGTGGATTCATATATTTGAATAGGAGATCATAGTGTTTTAAACATATGCATGCATGAATATAGCGGTGATACGCGTGTTGTGGTTTTGCACATGTTATACCATAATGTGATAATGCATGGCATTTGCAACTCCCAACTAAATGTCGAACAATCTAAACCATACTATACATCGAACAATCTCACATTTTATTTGAATTTGTGATAATGTGTGGCGTTTTCAGCTTACAACTAAATATCGAACAATCTAAACAATACTATTTATCGAACATTCTCACATTTTATTTGAATTTATGGTAATGTGTGGTGTTTGCAACTCACATCTAAGTACTTGTAGGCATATGGGGCAGGGCACCATACATAATGTGATAAACACATTATACATATGAGACATGGTTTAGATTATGAAGATTTAGCTAGAGCTTGAAATGTACTATGATTTGAAATTAACATAAAGTGGATTCAAAGAATTGAGTTTGAGTTCATATAGTACACATAGTTCATATGTAACTCGATACTAATCATGTGGTGTGCTGTGAAGATAATACACAAACGATGGTTTAACTTGACAATAATGATGATTGTAGATCTTATTAAAATAGAGAAACGAATTCAAATGCTTTGACTTCACAACAATCATTATTGTAGATCTTATTCAAATAGAGAAACGAATTCAAATTTAGTTCATATTGAAGCGGTAGTATATACGTTTGGAATGCACTAAAACGTTCATTTGAGTAATAGGTTGCATGCATTATACACGTAGCGAAATATTTTAATTGAACGTAACATGAATTCAAAGTTTTGAATGACATTTGTAGTGCGAATTGATTTGGTACAGTACACGTTAGGCTTGTCCGGAAATTTCAACCCACGCCTTGTTAGCCCGAAATATTTAAGATATATCTTTGTCTCGTTGTGCTCCGACAACACCCTCCATCTCAACCCGCGCCTTGCTATTCCAAAATTACAATGCGCGTGAAAACTCCCACCTCCTGTGAAATCCCGACACGCGAAATGCCCGTGATACCCCTGAACTGAAAGAACCGCCTTAAATCGGTGGGGGTACTTTCGTAACTTACCCCACATTTCGGACAAGCGCGTCCCTAAGCCATGGTTCCCCACTCCCATCCCATCCGTCCACCCATTCGTACACCGAGGCCAGGAAAACCTACGAAGCCCCACACCCTCCTCCTTCTGCCACCCAGCCGGAGCCTCTTCCCCGACGATGTCGTCCACAACAACACCTCGACGTCCCTCATCCACCGTACCGGATGAGCATCCGTCGTCGATCTGGTCGTCCCGCCGGTTCAGCCACTCCGTCCTCCACCTCCAAGGAGCTGCCCCGACGTTTCCCTCGTCTTTCGCGCCACCTCCATTCCCACACCGCCGTCTTCACCTGCACCACCTGAAGAGCATCATCATCACCTTTTCCTTGGATGAAGCTGCGGCCTAATCGGCGCCACCAAAGAGGTTGTACACTAATCGCCGCATTTTCTTCTTGATTCGATCTCACGGTGTTGCCGGCGCTCGGTCCCGAGTGGACACGACGCGGCTCCATCCACGGCGGCGTCGCCAGCCACTTCCTCCACGGCGTCGCTCCCTCGGCGGCGACGTCCACATCAGTAGGAGCGGCTGCTGCTTTATCTCTCACTCGCGATGCTGCTCTGCTCTTGCTCTCGGTCCCCTACCTTGTCTGCTCTTGCTCTTGCTCGCGCTCGCGCTGCAGCTCTCGCTCTTTCTCTTGCTTGCGATGCTGCTCCGATTTAGCTACACTTCAGTCAGCTGAATCGACTTTTGGGTCAGTCGATTTTCAGGGGGTGGGGGGCTCGCCGGAGTTAAGGAAGAACCAGCCGCAACGGGGAGGGGGGCTCGCCGGAGAGGTACCTCAC
>NC_041386.1:69406566-69409238 GCF_002162155.2 Triticum dicoccoides
CGGAGAAAAAGCTCGGCACAGGGGGGGCTAGAGGGATGGCCGGGGCGGCGGCGGACTAGCGGTGGGGAGTGTTTTCGGGGCGGGCGGGGCAGCGCACCGCCGGCCGCGGGCGGCGGGGGGCGGTTGTTTGGCCGGTGGTGGCTGGCGGCTCAGGGGGGTGGAGGTTGAAGATGAACTGCAGGCCCTTGATTTCGTATCCAACGGCTGCAAAATCGACGGACTAGAGAAGAAAAATTCAGTCGACTAACGTGTAGCCTCACCTCTAGTGCGTTTAGTTTTGACAGTAAAATTCAGTCTTGACAGCAAAATTCAGTTTCCACAGCAAAATTCAGTTTCGACAGTTGAGTTCAGTTTCGACAGTTAAATTCAGTTTCGACAGTTAAGTTCATAGATGAGCGGCTGGTGTATTTTACATCTAGCACTTTGTGGTTATGTATTTTACATCATCTATTGGAGATGCTATTAGAAGTCCACTCAGGTTAACATTGTCTCTCTTGTCTTGCTTCACCGTCGGCATCGTACAACTCACCGGAGCTGCTTCAACGATGAAACCCTCCATCACAGTGGAGCAGTACCTCGGACTCCATCTCCAGACGCCTAAGTTCTTCTTCCCCTCCTCTGACAACCAAGTCAGCCGGAGCATCCTCACCGGCCAACCCAATCACGCTGAGATCGACATGGCTTCGCCAAAGAGGTTGTACACTTGTTGCATCTCTTTTTTACTCTACAAGTTATATATATTGTCCACTGAGCACACGGTGTAACGGGAAAAATGATTATTTTATCCTACTATATGACAAGTAGTGAGGTACCAGGCAACTTAGCTATCCGTGATGGACTCTCTTGAACGCCATCATTATTTATCTCTGCGTGTTTGAGATGTGCATTTGTCGATGGCCCTGGGAGCTGAGCTAGTAGGGCAGTGGCCTGGGTCCAAAGTAATAGAAGTAGCACAAAAACATTTTTAGTGTAGGCTTTCCCTTGCTCAAGCCTGCCTACTAGAATCGCCAGTGCTTGAAAGGAAAAGTGAATGAAAAACATAGGAATTGGAAAGTTTCCTATGGTACTACTTTTCATGAATTCGGTGCAAAGGAATGGAGCAAAGGAAAACTGTAGGATTTGTTCCTTTAGTGTCTCCTTGAAAGAAAAACTGTAGGAATTTTAATTTTCACTTGTCCTCCTTTTCAAATTCCTATTCATGAAGCACAAGACTAAGAGATAGTAGCATAATAGCATTATAACCGTACATTTTCTTGTGGTTTGACTTAATCTCACCATGCTTCTTTGCATCCTGTGTTCTTCCAATTCTTGTGAATGAAACACCCAGATTGGCAGAAATCATGTTTTTTTAAATTCTTTGTTTTGCACGTGCATTCCTATCCTATTCCTGTCTATTTCCTATCCCTGCATTGTTAGAATCCTCAAATTCAAACAAACCCTTACACAATTACTTTTGTTATAGATATGTGTCAAAGAAAACCTTGTGTGGTTTGTCATGCTCCTGCGGTGTTGTGTTCCACCCCAGCTCAGCTACTCCAACGACGGAAGGGTTCACCATAGCAGGGATCTGCTCTCCAGACTGTCTTTCGCCGCCTCAGATCTTCTTCCCCACCGCCGGCAGCCACGACAACTACATTACCATCATCAACTGAGCAGATGACCTTGAGGACTACATGGGTCCACAAGAGAGGTTGCACTCTTCCGTGTCTGCTTACTTATGCATCGCTTAATATGATGACATGCTACTTTATCGTTGTTTTCACCTATTAGACTCTGAGTCAGGTCCAAACTTATGGTGAAACTTGAGTTTTTAAATGGTTGTGGGGTACATATTGGGGCAACAATCAATACTATCTGTCTACTATCTGGTTAATCTCGGGTGTCTACTATGAGTTTCATGTTGGGTGCAAACAAACATTAAAGGAGCCATTATCTGTAAATTTTTTGGTCTATCCACAGTTTGCTACCATCACTCTGGATTTGTGCATGCACTCCTTACATAATCTCACTATGTTTTATTCCTATGCATGTCAGTTATTATACACAATGGAACTGAACATGTAGAGCAAAAGAGACGAGCCTTGCGTGGCAATAAAATTTCATGCAGACGTCGCTCCATGGTGGGCACAAAGGCGCCACCCCTCCACCCATTTCAGATTGTAATCAAGAGGAATATAACTGTTCTGAGGGGGATTCAAAAGTAGAAGACCACTCCTATTTACCCCATGAGGTCTTCGCTCTAACTTGGCATGCTGATGTTGGTAATATCATGCATATGTCACCTTGCATTGCTTACTGTATACATCAAAGATGTCATCTGCTTAGTTTAGACATGCTTTATGTCAATGCCATATGTTTAGTTTCTTTATTGTATATGTGAATCATGCAACGCCATCTTGTTTATCCAGGCATCATATCTATGAATTTTGAAATGCCACCCTGGTTAGCCAGTCATCTTATATGTGAGTTATATCATGACATCATTTTTTATTACATGTTAAATTTGTCAACAATTTTAGTACATTCAATTACTCTTCCTGTGCATCAGCCATTCAGCACGGTCATGGAAAATTCTAGAGTGGAAACAAGGTCTTCAGAGCATACAATGCTATCTGACGAAGCACATGTCTTGCTGGTTACAGATAGCTCCTCAGAGGAGGATTCAGAGACAG
>NC_041386.1:69409537-69415174 GCF_002162155.2 Triticum dicoccoides
GGTATCTTGCATTGCTATGTCATTTGCTTAGTTTAGACATGTTTTGTGTGAATGTCACCTGTTTAGTGTCTAATTACCATATATGTGAATTATGCAATGCCATCTTGTTGCAAGACATTATATATGTGAATTATGCAATGCTATCTTGTTGCAAGGCATTATATATGTGAATTATGCAATGCCATGTTGTTTAGCCAAGTGTCATATATGTGAATTATATCATGTTGTCCTTTTTTGTATTTCTCATTGCTTTTGTCGACAATGTTTATATATTCAACTGCTCTTCCTATGCATCAGCCATTTGAATTGGTGATGGAGAAATCTGGAGTGAAAACAAGGTCTTCAGAGCAGACAATGCTACCTGCTGAAGCAGATATATTGCTGGTTATAGATAGCTCTTCAGAGGAGGATTCAGAGGCAGATGACCAGTCCTATTATCCCCCTGAGGTGTATGCTCAAACTTGGCAGGGTTATACTACTCATATCATGCATATGTTGTATTGCAATGCTTAGTTTTTACATCATATACCCGATATTGAATGCCATCTCCTTAGTAGACACATCATATATGCGATTGCCCTCTGCTCACTTCCTTAGTATATAAATCATATATTTGAATTATATCATGTCATGATGTTTACATAGACAACATGCATCTGAATTATGGCATGCCAACCCATTTTCTAAAGACATAATATAGTTATATCATCTCATCCTGTTTACATAGTCATCATATTTTGAATTATGTCATTCTATCCGTGAATTATATCATGCCATCATGTTTCCATCGATGGCATGTTTGTGATTTATGCCATGCCAACCACTTTAATAGACACATTGTATAGTTATATCATGTCATCCTGTTTACATAGTCATCATATTTTAAAGTATGTCATTCTATCCTATTTAGTTAGCCATCATACATGTGAAATTGTGTCATGTTATCCTGTTTAATTAGCCATCATATATGTGAAATTATGTCATGCTATTCTGTTTGGTTAGACCACATAAATGTGAATTATTTCATGCCCTATTTTATTCTCTACTATCCATTGCACCTGTCTATCTTACAATGTTTGTACATTCAATTAATTTTCTTGTTTACCAACCATTTCAATTGGAGGGGGTGATGGCAGTATCTATGGGAGTAAAAACACGGTCTTCAGAAAAGATTGTGCTACCTGTCGATGGAGATAGAACCATGGTTGTACTTGCCCAAGAACCAGCCCCACCACATATAACCTAGACTCATGCAGATTGTACCCCTACCCAGTTGGACAGAGAATCAGCTACACCCCTTCTAACCCCAACCCCAGCAGATAGTAACCCAGTTCCCGTTGACACGACATCGTCTCCACCACAAAGCACCCAAACACGAGCAGTTAGTAAGGCAACTGCAGTGCCCAAAGCACGACGACCACCACTCCAAACCCCAAGTCAACGTTTAAAGCAGAAGAAGAATTGTTCTCAGGTCAGGTTCCGTAGATATGGTTCATACTACTTTGCTCTTGCATCACTGTATTTACTCATACCAACTAATTTCAAATTTGAAGGATGCAATTGAAACTCCAATGGCGCAATAGGTATGTTTTAAACATGTTTCTTTAACCTGTTTGCTGTTGTAACTTGCTCTATGTTGATTTTAGTTTCAATTGAATAAACAGTTATGTTCTCATGTCATGCACATTACAAGTGTTGTTATTGCTGTGTAGTTTCCCACACTTATATTCTGTCTATGCTGCTTTGTCTTAAATAGATATGATTCGAACTGTATCTATCTTGATTTGGCAACATAAACTAGAATGATATAGAACATACAGTGACCATACTACATAGATATATGTTTGTTTCATGTTGTTATCCTGTCCACCTTACTACTGAAACTGGTTTACCAAAATGAGTTTCATATACTACATTGTAAACCTGTGATGTGTTTGTTTGTTTCTACTTTAGAACGCAGATAAAATATTGGAGAAGAGTACCCCGTTATGCAATGGTAAAGGAAGTAATGCAAATAAGGTTCAAGATAGTGAGACATCCCTGTTGGTCTCCAAGAAAGCTGATAAAAACTATATTGAAGACACTGAGACAACCCCAAAGTCCTGTCTTGATGTAGTGTTCGAGTTACTGGCTACTACTGCTGGCACCAGCTCTTCTAACTCGCTGCCTGAATCAGTTTGGCTTCTTGAGTGTCAACTTCAAGTTGAAAGACATCGATCAGATGTTATGCGATAGGAAGCCGGTAGGACTGAGGAAGTCCCTGCAGAATTCAGATGCATACTTTCTGGTGCAACAGCAAGTGTTGGAGAATTTAAGCGCCAAACAAGAGAAAGTTAATAAGCTTGCTAATCATCTTGCCAGCATTATGGGTACCCAGGATATTGTTTCTTGAGCTCTTCTGAAGTGGTTTCAGTTCTGGACTTGTTTTGCTGTGGCATTTATATGCTGCTTTGTTCCCTATATTTGCACTGGTGGCGAACTTTGATGCCCAGTGGATGTAATATGTGTAATAGCCGTGATAGCCTAGCGTAAGTTGCTTGCTAATTTATTTCCTTATTGTCTTGTTTATTTGTTTTCTTGTAGTCAGTGCAGTTCTTTTTCTGCGGCTTGCTAGTGGCCGCAATAACCTATTTTTTTAAACTAGGCCACAATAACCATGGGCTACATATTTACTCTAGTTAACATGGGGCTCCTACGGCCTGTAGAAACAATGGGCCTTCTACGGGGCGTAGAAACAATGTGCCTTATACGGGTCGTAGACACAATGGGCCTTCTACGGGCCGTATCATCAATGGGCCTCCTCCGGGCCGTATGATCGATTGGCCAAACATGGGCCAACAACATACCACATTATGGTTGTAAATGGGCTAGAGTTGAAATCGTCCGTTCATGGGCCGACCATAACGGGCCAACGTTAATCGACCGTATTTGATGACGCTATGAAAACGGCCCAACGTATTAACGGGCCACAAACGGGCCGACCGTAACCACGGGCTGAATTTGGCCCACAAGCAAAAAATGACAATAACGGGCCGTAAGTAAATGAATACTAGAAATGAGCCCAAGAATAAATGGGCCCTGAGAAGGCTGAAAGATAACATGGGCTCGAAACGGCCCAATGGAATAATGGGCCATTAATGGGTATAAAGTGATACACTGTTCATTACCGGCCAGTTTCACCACGTGTCATTAATGGGTCAAGGGTTACTAAGGGCCTCATATGGGCTGAAAGACGTCATGGTCCATACATGGGCCGGAAGTTAAAACGGGCTGGCATTATATTGGACGGCTCAGATGACGGTACCGGGCCTAATTCGGATAGGCCGTAAACGGGCCCTGGGTTAGCGGGCTGTAAATGGGCTATATGTGAACAGGCCGTTAACAGGCTTGCCATGGGCCGGCCCGCCACCTTTTGACCAAGTCAAATGGGTCGGCCTTTTCACAGGAATGGGCCTCTGTTGGGCCGTGCCACGTGCCGACGTATCATAGGCGCTTTGGATCCAATGAGTGGATGACATCTGTCCCAACGGTGAGCCGACATGTGTTTCCTCCAGCCAATGATGATTTTACACGTGGAAAATCCCCATTGGTCGGGGCTATTAACGGGTTATCGGATCCAAAACTGGACCCAATAGCTTAAGGTGTTCCGTTACGGTGGATGCCATGTGTTGGTCACCCTTGACGAAAGCAATTCTGTGACGCGCGATTTATCGTCATGGAAGTGGACACTTCCGTGATGATAATTTTGGTAATGTCATGGAACACTTCTATGACAGCACAGGTATGACTATCTTGATTCTGTCATAAATTTGTCATGGATGTACACGCATGACAGAAAACGTGACCTATTATGACAAACACGTATCATCACGGAAGTGTATTTTTTGTAGTGGATTGACGCTCGACCTTTCGGTCTCAGTGTTTCGAGGCCATATCTGCATATTCTAGGCTTGTCAAGTTTAACCCGAGTATTCTGCGTGTGCAAAACTGGCTTGCACCCGTTATATGTGAACGTAGAGCTTATCACACCCGATTGTCACGTGGTATCTCGGCACGACAAACTGTAGCAATGGTGCATACTAAGGGAGAACACTTATACCTTGAAATGAGAGATCATCTTATAATGCTACCGCCGAACTAAGCAAAATAAGATGCATAAAGGATAAACATCACATGCAATCAATATAAGTGATATGATATGGCCATCATCATCTTGTGCCTTTGATCTCCATCTCCAAAGCATCGTCATGATCACCATCGTCACCGGCTTTACACCTTGATCTCCATCGAAGCATCGCTGTCGTCTCGCCAACTATTGCTTCTACGACTATCGCTTCTGCTTAGTGATAAAGTAAAGCAATTACATGGCGATTGCATTTCATACAATAAAGCGACAACCATATGGCTCCTGCCAGTTGCCGATAACTGTGTTACAAAACATGATCATCTCATACAATAAAATTTAGCATCATGTCTTGACCATATCACATCACAATTTGCCCTGCAAAAACAAGTTAGACGTGCTCCACTTTGTTGTTGCAAGTTTTACGTGGCTGCTATGGGCTGAGCAAGAACCGTTCTTACCTACGCATCAAAAACCACAACGCGGTATAGTGATTGCCTTTTGATATTCAAAAAGAACCCTGTTCATTGAATCTAATTCAACTAAAGTTGGAGAAACTGACACCCACCAGCCACCTGTGTGCGAAGCACGTCGGTAGAACCAGTCTCGCGTAAGCGTACACGTAATCTCGGTCTGGGCCGCTTCATCCAACAATACCACCGAATCAAGAAACAACTAGTGACGGCAAGCAATATGATTAATGGGATCACATCATTAGAGAATGATGTGATTGACTTGACCCATCCGTTAGCTTAGCACGATGATTGTTTAGTTTATTGCTATGGCTTTCTCCATAACTTATACATGTTCCTATGACTATGAGATCATGCGACTCCCGAATACCGGAGGAACACTTAGTGTGCTATCAAATGTCACAAGGTAACTGGGTGACTATAAAGATGCTCTACAGGTGTCTCCGATGGTGTTTGTTGAGTTGGCATAGATCGAGATTAGGATTTATCACTCAGAGTATCGGAGAGGTATCTCTGGGCCCTCTGGTAATGCACATCACTATAAGCCTTGCAATCAATGTGACTAATGAGTTAGTTACGGGATGATGCATTACGGAACGAGTAAAGAGACTTGCCGGTAACGAGATTGAACTAGGTATTGAGATACCGACTATCGAATCTCGGGCAAGTAACATACCGATGACAAAGGGAACAACGTATGTTGTTGTGCGGTTTCAACGATGAAGATCTTCGTAGAATATGTAGGACACAATATGAGCTTCCAGGTTCCACTATTGGTTATTGATCGGAGATGAGTCTCGGTCATGTCTACATAGTTCTCGAACCCGTAGGGTCCGCACGCTTAACGTTCGGTGACGATCGGTATTATGAGTTTATGTGTTTTGATGTACTGAAGGTATTTCAGAGTCCCGGATATGATCACGGACATGACGAGGAGTCTCGAAATGGTCGAGCCATAAAGATTGATATATTGGACGGCTATATTCGGACACCAGAAGTGTTCCGGGTGATTTTGGACAAAACTGGAGTGTCGGAGGGTTA
>NC_041386.1:69415512-69425542 GCF_002162155.2 Triticum dicoccoides
GAGAGAGGGCCGGCCAGGGCAGGCCGCGCGCCCCCTTCCCCTCTAGTCCAAATTTGACTAGGGAAGGGGGGCAGAGCCCCCCTTTCCTTCTCCCTTCTCCTCCTTCCTTTCCCCCTCCTAGTAGGACTAGGAAAGGGGAGTCCTACTCCTACTAGGAGGAGGACTCCTCCTCTCCAGGCGTGCCACAAGGGCCGGCCGGCCTCCCCCCTTGCTCCTTTATATACGGGGGCAGGGGGCACCCTAGGACACACAAGTTGATCATTGATCTGTTAGCCGTGTGCGGTGCCCCCTCCACCATAATCCACCTCGGTCATATCATCGTAGTGCTTAGGCGAAGCCCTGCGCCGATAGCTTCACCATCACCTTCATCACACCGTCGTGCTAACGAAGCTCTCCCTCGACACTCAGCTGGATCGAGAGTTCATGGGACGTCATCGAGCCGAACGTGTGCAGATCACGGAGGTGCCGTACTTTCGGTACTAGGATCGGTCGGATCGTGAAGACGTACGACTACATCAACCGCGTTGTCATAACGCTTCCACTTACGGTCTACAAGGGTACGTGGACAACATTCTTCCCCTCTCGTTGCTATGCATCACCAAGATAGATCTTGCGTGTGCGTAGGAAAATTTTGAAATTACTGCGTTCCCCAACACGTAGGATTTTTTTTTTGAAATTACTGCGTTCCCCAACAGTGTTGATGATGAAGTCCTTGCTCTTGTGCTTCAAATGATAGTATCCCCAACACTCAACTCTCTCTCGCAGATTTTGGCTATGGTGGAAGAAGGATTTGAGTGGAAAGCAACTTGGGGAAGGCTATAAATCAAGGTTCAAATGGTAGGAATGGGATCTCTTGATCTCAACACATGAGTAGGTGGTTCTCCCTCAGAAAATGAGTAGTGGAACCGTAGGCACGTTCTCATGGCTTTCTTACTTAGTAAGAGGGGGTGGAGGGGTATATATAACCTCCACACAAAATCCAACCGTTACACATTTTTAACCCAACTCGGTGGCACCGATCAGAAATCTCGGTGGTACCGACCTGTGTAAAATATATGAACGTTGGAGGTCTCGGTGGGACTAACTGGAAACAACTCGGAGGGACCAATGTGCAATGGAAAAGGCAGGTCTCGTTTTGATGGCACCGATTGCATCAATTTGGTAGGACTAAAGTGAACAAATAAGGTAACCGAAAGGTTGCACGCTGTCTCGGTGGGACCGATTGCAAAACTCGGCGGGGCCAAAATAATTGGAATGAGTTACAGAAGGTTTGGGAAGCCATCTTAGTGGGACCGATTGCAAAACTCGGTGAGACCAAATTAATTGCAACTGGTTACAAAAGGTTGGGTAGGCCAAGCCGGTGGGACCAAGAACTATATTAGTGACTCTGATTTGTTATGTTTGGCAGAGGCAGTGTCCAGATGAACTCGGTTGGTCTGGATGGAGAAATTTCGGTGGGCCGAGTTGGAAGGTAGGGTTTTGGGCATATTTGGATAGAGAAAGTGGTTGAGAGTTTTGGAGCAATATCACCAAGCACTTGAGCAAATAGATCATAATCAAAATCTCGTCCCCTTTTAATGGCATTGGCTTTCCTACGGACTCCATGTGATCTTGGATGACTTAACCAAAAATGTACAGTCTTGAGCTTTTGCCAATCCATGTCCTTAGCATTTTGAAGGGGTCCACATCCTCTTGTCCTTGCGATGCCACTGCTGAACTTGTCTGAAATGTACTGGATAAAGCTATTAGTCCAGCAAAAGATATGTTGACATTAATTACAAAAACCACCAAGAGAGCACTTGTGCTTTAAGTTTCCTTCATAAAGGAACTAGTAGAAGAAGAATCGAGCATGGTTTGATCATTATGAGAAAGTCGAGCATAAAAATTATGTAAGATAATTTCTCTTGGGAGATCATGATTGGGGCATGTGTACATCATGTGGAAAACTTTCTTCTTAGATCCATCCTCGGATAAACTTGCAAGCTTAAATAATCCACAAACTTCATCCACATAGACTAGGTGCATATCAGGATGTATTGTTCCATCTCCTGCATAAGGAATCTCATAATAAACATTTTCAGTAGGTGCAGTAGGTTGAGGATCAACTCTTTATGCCTCCAATCGAGGTGAAGATACCCCAAACAAACCCCTCTAAGGATAGTTTTCCATAGTAACAAGTGACAGTAAATTTCAGCACGTAATATAAATGTTTCCTTATCAAATTCCACTCACCAAAGGCGTTTCACTCCTCGGCAATGGCACCAGAAAAGAGTCTTGATGAGCCACAAGTATATGGGATCAATCATAGGCCTTTCGATAAGTAAGAGTGTCGAACCCAACGAGGAGCAGAAGGAAATGACAAGCGGTTTTCAGCAAGGTTTTGTCTGTAAGCATTGAAATTATCGGTAACAAGTAGTTTGATAGCAAGGTAATTTTGTAATGACGAATAAGTAGTAATGGTAACAAAAGTGCAAAAAGGTAGCCCAATCCTTTTTGTAGCAAAGGACTAGCCGGAATGGTCTCGTATAGTAAGCAAAGTGTTCTTGATCACACATGGGAATTTATGTAGTAACTTTCATCATGTTTGTTTGCTTTGCATTTTCTACTTTGATAATTTGGTATGTGGGTGGACTGGTGCTTGGGTGCTTTTCTTACTTGAACAAGCCTCCCACTTATGATTAACCCCTCACGCAAGCATCCGCAACTACAAAATAAGAATTAAGATAAATCTAGCCATAGCATGAAACTGTTGGGGAACGTAGCAGAAATTCAAAATTTTCTTATGTGTCACCAAGATCTATCTATGGAGAAACCAGCAACGAGGGGAAGGAGAGTGCATCTATATACCCTTGTAGATCGCTAAGCGGAAGTGTTCAAGAGAACGGGGTTGAAGGAGTCGTACTCGTCGTGATTCAAATCACCGGAGATCCTAGTGCCGAACGGACGGCACCTCCGCGTTCAACACACGTACAGCCCGGTGACGTCTCCCACGCCTTGATCCAGCAAGGAGAGAGGGAGAGGTTGAGGAAGACTCCATCCAACAGCAGCACAACGGCGTGGTGGTGATGGAGGAGCGTGGCAATCCAGCACGGCTTCGCCAAGCACCACGGGAGAGGAGGAGGAGGAGAGGCAGGGCTGCACCAAGAGAGGGAGAAGTTCTCATGTGTTTAGCAGCCCCAAACCTCAACTATATATAGGGGGAAGGGGGGGCTGCGCCCCCTTTAGGGTTTCCCACCCCAAGGGGTGTGGCCAAGGGGGGAGGAGTGCCTCCAAGTCAAGTGGAGGCCTCCCCCTTTAGGGTTTCCCCCTTCCCATGCGCATGGGCCTTGGGGGGCTGGTTCCCTTGGCCCATAAAGGCTAGGGCGCCCCCTTACAGCCCATGCTACTGTATTGGACGTGGTGGAACAATTTCCGGACCTCCGGACCCCTCCGGAATCCTCCGGAACCTTCTGGAAGCTTCCCGGTACAATACCGAAAAAACCCGAACTTTTTCCGGAACCCGAACAACAACTTTCCATATATAAATCTTTACCTCCAGACCATTCCGGAACTCCTCGTGACGTCCGGGATCTCATCCGGGACTCCGAACAACATTCGGTAACCACATACAAGCTTCCTTTACAACCCTAGCGTCACCGAACCTTAAGTGTGTAGACCCTACGGGTTCGGGAGACATGCAGACATGACCGAGACGTTCTCCGGTCAATAACCAACAGCGGGATCTGGATACCCATGTTGGCTCCCACATGTTCCATGATGATCTCATCGGATGAACCACGATGTCAAGGACTCAATCGATCCCGTATACAATTCCCTTTGTCTAGCGGTATTTTACTTGCCCGAGATTCAATCGTCGGTATACCGATACCTTGTTCAATCTCGTTACCGGCAAGTCTCTTTACTCGTTCCGTAACACATCATCCCGTGATCAACCCCTTGGTCACATTGTGCACATTATGATGATGTCCTACCGAGTGGGCCCAGAGATACCTCTCCGTTTACACGAAGTGACAAATCCCAGTCTCGATCCGTGTCAACCCAACAGACACTTTTGGAGATACCTGTAGTGCACCTTTATAATCACCCAGTTACGTTGTGACGTTTGATACACCCAAAGCATTCCTACGGTATCCGGGAGTTACACGATCTCATGGTCTAAGGAAGAGATACTTGACATTGGCAAAGCTCTAGCAAACGAACTACACGATCTTAGTGCTATGCTTAGGATTGGGTCTTGTCCATCACATCATTCTCCTAATGATGTGATCCCGTTATCAACGACATCCAATGTCCATAGCCAGGAAACCATGACTATCTATTGATCACAACGAGCTAGTCGACTAGAGGCTCACTAGGGACATATTGTGGTCTATGTATTCACACGTGTATTACGATTTCCGGATAATACAGTTATAGCATGAATAAAAGAATATTATCATGAACAAAGAAATATAATAATAACTTATTTATTATTGCCTCTAGGGCATATTTCCAACAGTCTCCCACTTGCACTAGAGTCAATAATCTAGTTCACATCGCCATGTGATTAACATTCACAGGTCACATCGCCATGTGACCAACATCCAAAGAGTTTACTAGTGTCTGTAAACTAGTTCACATCATCATGTGATTAGGACTCAATGAGTTCTCAGGTTTGATCATGTTTTGCTTGTGAGAGAGGTTTTTGGTCAACGGGTCTGAATCTTTCAGATCCGTGTGTGCTTTACAAATCTCTATGTCATCTCCTAGATGCAGCTACCACGCTCTATTTGGAACTATTCCAAATAACGGTTCTACTATACGTATCCGGTTTGCTACTCAGAGTCACTCGGATAGGTGTTAAAGCTTGCATCGACGTAACCTTTACGACGAACTCTTTTACCACCTCCATAATCAAGAAAATTCCTTAGTCCACTAGTTACTAAGGATAACTTTGACCGCTGTCTGTGATCCATTCTTGGATCACTCTTGTACCCCTTGACTAACTCATGGCAAGGCACACTTCAGGTGCGGTACACAGCATAGCATACTGTAGAGCCTACGTCTAAAGCATAGGGGACGACCTTCGTCCTTTCTCTCTTTTCTGCCGAGGTCGAGCTTTAAGTCTTAACTTCGTACCTTACAACTCAGGCAAGAACTTCTTCTTTGACTGATCCATCTTGAACACCTTCAAGATCATGTCAAGGTATGTGCTCATTTGAAAGTATTATTAAGCATTTTGATCTATCCTTATAGATCTTGATGTTCAATGTTCAAGTAGCTTAATCCAGGTTTTCTATTGAAAAACACCTTTCAAATAACCCTATATGCTTTCTAGAAAATCTACGTCATCTCTGATCTATGATATGTCGACAACATATATTCATCAGAAATTCTATAGTGCTCCCACTCACTTCTTTGGAAATACAAGTTTCTCATAAACTTTGTATAGACCCAAAATCTTTGATCATCTTATCAAAGCGTACATTCCAACTCCGAGATGCTTACTCCAGTCCATGGAAGGATCGCTGGAGCTAGCATACCTTTTAGCATCCTTAGGATCGACAAAACCTTTCTGATTGTATCACATACAACCTTTCCTTACAAAGACTGGTAAGGAAACTCGTTTTGACATCCATCTGCCAGATTTCATAAATGCAGCTAATGCTAACATGATTCCGACGGACTTAAGCATCGCTACGGATGAGAAAATATCATCGTAGTCAACTCCTTGAACTTGTGAAAAACTCTTCGCCACAAGTCGAGCTTCATAGACGGTGACATTACCGTCCACGTCCGTCTTCTTCTTAAAGATCCATTTATTTCAATGGCTTGCCGATCATCGGGCAAGTCCACCAAAGTCCATGCTTTGTTATGATACATGGATCCTATCTCGGATTTCATGGCTTCTAACCATTTGTCGGAATATGGGCCCACCATCGCTTCTCCATAGCTCGTAGGTTCATTGTTGTCTAGCAACATGACCTTCAAGACAGGATCACTGTACCACTCTGAAGTAGTACGCATCCTTGTCACCCTTCGAGGTACGGTAGTGACTTGATCTGAAGTTTCATGATCAATATCATAAGCTTCCACTTCAATTGGTGTAGGTGCCACAGGAACAACTTCCTGTGCCCTGATACACACTGGTTGAAGTGATGGTTCAATAACCATATCAAGTCTCCACCATCCTCCTACTCAACTTTTCGAGAGAAACTTTTCCTCGAGAAAGGACCCGATTCAAGAAACAATCCATATTGCTTTCGGATCTGAATTAGGAGGTATACCCAACTGTTTTGGGTGTCCTATGAAGATGCATTTTATCCGCTTTGGGTTCGAGCTTATCAATCCTGAAATTTTTTCACATAAGCGTCGCAGCCCCAAACCTTTAAGAAATGACAACTTAGGTTTCTCTAAACCATAATTCATACAGTGTCATCTCAACGGAATTACGTGGTGCCCTATTTAAAGTGAATGTGGTTGTCTCTAATGCCTAACCCATGAACAATAGTGGTAATTCGATAAGAGACATCATGGTACACACCATATCCAATAGGGTGCAACTATGATGTTCGGACACACCATCAAACTATGGTGTTCCAGGTGGTATTAATTGTGAAACAATTTCCACAATGTCTTAATTGCGTGCCAAAACTCGTAACTTAGATATTCATCTCTATGATCATATCATAGACATTTTATCCTCTTGTCACAATGATCTTCTACTTCACTCTGAAATTACTTGAACCATTCAATAATTCAGACTTGTGTTTCATCAAGAAAATATTCTCAACATCTACTCGAATCATCTGTGAAGTAAGAACATAACGATATTCACTGCATGCCTCAGCACTCATTGGACTGCACACATCAAAAATGTGTTGCTTCCAACAAGTTGCTATCTTGTTCCATTTTACTGAAACCGAGGTTTTTCAGTCATCTTGCCTATGTGGTATGATTTGCATATCTCAAGTGATTCAAAATCAAGTGACTCCAAATGATCCATCTGCATGGAGTTTCTTCATGCATATACACCAATAGACATGGTTCGCATGTCTCAAACTTTTCAAAAACGAGTGAGTCCAAAGATCCATCAACATGGAGCTTCTTCATGCGTTTTATACCATTATGACTTACATGGCAGTGCCACAAGTAAGTGGTACTATCATTACTATCTTATATCTTTTGGCATGAAAATGTGTATCACTACGATCGAGATTCAATAAACCATTCATTTTAGGTGCAAGACCATTGAAGGTATCATTCAAATAAATAGAGTAACCATTATTCTCTTTAAATGAATAACCGTATTGCGATAGTCATAATCCAATCATGTCTATGCTCAACGCAAACACCAAATAACAATTATTTAGGTTTAACACCAATCTCGTTGGTAGAGGGAGCGTGCGATGCTTGATCACATCAAGCTTGGAAAAACTTCCAACACATACCGTCAGCTCACCTTTAGCTAGTCTCCGTTTATTCCGTAGCTTTTATTTCGAGTTACTAATACTTAGCAACCGAACCGGTATCTTATACCCTGGTGCTACTAGGAGTACTAGTAAAGTACATATTAACATAATGTATATCCAATATACTTCTATCGACCTTGCCAGCCTTCTCATCTACCAAGTATCTAGGGTAATTCTGCTCCAGTGGCTGTCCCCTTTATTACAGAAGCACTTAGTCTCGGGTTTGGGTTCAACCTTGGGTTTCTTCACTAGAGCAGCAGCTGAATTGCCGTTTCGTGAAGTATCCCTTTGTTCCCTTGCCCTTCTTGAAACTAGTGGTTTCACCAACCATCAACAATTGATGCTCCTTCTTGATTTCTACTTTAGCGGTGTCAAACATCGCGAATATTTCAAGGATCATCATATCTATCCCTGATATGTTATAGTTCATCACGAAGCTCTAGCAGCTTGGTGGCAATGACTTTGGGGAAACATCACTATCTCATCTGGAAGATCAACTCCCACTCGATTCAAGTGATTGTTGCACTCAGACAATCTGAGCACAAGCTCAACGATTGAGCTTTTCTCCCTTAGTTTGCAGGCTAAGAAAATCGTCGGAGGTCTCATACCTCTTGACGTGGGCACGAGCCTGAAATCCCAATTTCAGCCCTTGAAACATCTCATATGTTCCGCGATGTTTCGAAAAACGTCTTTAGTGCCTCAACTCTAAACCGTTTAACTGAACTATCACGTAGTTATCAAAACGTGTATGTCCGATGTTCGCAACATCCACAAACGACGTTTGGGGTTCGGCACATTGAGCAGTGCATCAAGGACATAAGCTTTCTACTGTCCGCATAATTGCTACTTTTAACTTTCAACTATATTTTCTCTAGGAACACATCTAAAACAGTAGAACTAAAGCGCGAGCTTACGACATAATTTGCAAAGATCTTTTGACTATGTTCAGGATAATTAAGTTCATCTTATGAACTCCCACTCAGATAGACATCCCTCTGGTCATCTAAGTGATTACATGATCCGAGTCAACTAGGCCATGTCCGATCATCACGTGAGACGGACTAGTCATCATCGGTGAACATCTTCATGTTGATCGTATCTACTATACGACTCATGCTCGACCTTTCGGTCTCCGTGTTCCGAGGCCATGTCTGTACATGCTAGGCTCGTCAAGTTAACCCTAAGTGTTTTCGCTGTGTAAAACTGTCTTACACCCGTTGTATGTGAACGTAAGAATCCATCACACCCGATCATCACGTGGTGCTTAGAAGCGACGAACTGTAGCAACGGTGCACAGTTAGGGGAGAACACTTCTTGAAATTGTTGTAAGGGATCATCTTATTTACTACCGTCGTTCTAAGTAAACAAGATGCATAAACATGATAAACATCACATGCAATCAAATAGTGACATGATATGGCCAATATCATTTTTGCTCCTTTTGATCTCCATCTTCGGGGCTCCATGATCATCATCGTCACCGGCATGACACCATGATCTCCATCATCATGATCTCCATCATCGTGTCTTCATGAAGTTGTCTCGCCAACTATTACTTATACTACTACGGCTACCGGTTAGCAATAAAGTAAAGTAATTACATGGCGTTGTTCAATGACACGCAGGTCATACAATAAATAAAGACAACTCCTATGGCTCCTGCCGGTTGTCATACTCATCGACATGCAAGTCGTGATTCCTATTACAAGAACATGATCAATCTCATACATCACATATCATTCATCACATTCTTCTTGGCCATATCACATCACATAGCATACCCTGCAAAAACAAGTTAGACGTCCTCTAATTGTTGTTGCATGTTTTACGTGGCTGCTATGGGTTTCTAGCAAGAACGTTTCTTACCTACGCAAAATCACAACGTGATATGCCAATTGCTATTTACCCTTCATAAGGACCCTTTTCATCGAATCCGTTCCGACTAAAGTGGGAGAGACTGGCACCCGCTAGCCACCTTATGCAACAAGTGCATGTCAGTCGGTGGAACCTGTCTCACGTAAGAGTACGTGTAAGGTCGGTCCGGGCCGCTACATCCCACAATACCGTTGAAACAAGATTGGACTAGTAACGGTAAGCATATTGAACAAAATCAACGCCCACAACTACTTTGTGTTCTATTCGTGCAAAGGATCTACGCAATAGACCTGGCTCATGATGCCACTGTTGGGGAACGTAGCAGAAATTCAAAATTTTCTTATGTGTCACCAAGATCTATCTATGGAGAAACCAGCAACGAGGGGAAGGAGAGTGCATCTACATACCCTTGTAGATCGCTAAGCGGAAGCGTTCAAGAGAACGGGGTTGAAGGAGTCGTACTCGTCGTGATTCAAATCACCGGAGATCCTAGTGCCGAACGGACGGCACCTCCGCGTTCAACACACGTACAGCCCGGTGACGTCTCCCACGCCTTGATCCAGCAAGGAGAGAGGGAGAGGTTGAGGAAGACTCCATCCAACAGCAGCACAACGGCGTGGTGGTGATGGAGGAGCGTGGCAATCCAGCAGGGCTTCGCCAAGCACCACGGGAGAGGAGGAGGAGGAGAGGCAGGGCTGCACCAA
>NC_041386.1:69425811-69619584 GCF_002162155.2 Triticum dicoccoides
GCCTTGATCCAGCAAGGAGAGAGGGAGAGGTTGAGGAAGACTCCATCCAACAGCAGCACAACGGCGTGGTGGTGATGGAGGAGCGTGGCAATCCAGCAGGGCTTCGCCAAGCACCACGGGAGAGGAGGAGGAGGAGAGGCAGGGCTACACCAAGAGAGGGAGAAGTTCTCATGTGTTTAGCAGCCCCAAACCTCAACTATATATAGGGGGAAGGGGGGGGGGGCTGCGCCCCCTTTAGGGTTTCCCACCCCAAGGGGTGCGGCCAAGGGGGGAGGAGTGCCTCCCAAGTCAAGTGGAGGCCTCCCCCTTTAGGGTTTCCCCCTTCCCATGCGCATGGGCCTTGGGGGGCTGGTTCCCTTGGCCCATAAAGGCTAGGGCGCCCCCTTACAGCCCATGCTACTGTATTGGACGTGGTGGAACAATTTCCGGACCTTCGGACCCCTCCGGAATCCTCCGGAACCTTCTGGAAGCTTCCCGGTACAATACCGAAAAAACCCGAACTTTTTCCGGAACCCGAACAACAACTTTCCATATATAAATCTTTACCTCCAGACCATTCCAGAACTCCTCGTGACGTCCGGGATCTCATCCGGGACTCCGAACAACATTCAGTAACCACATACAAGCTTCCTTTACAACCCTAGCGTCACCGAACCTTAAGTGTGTAGACCCTACGGGTTTGGGAGACATGCAGACATGACCGAGACGTTCTCCGGTCAATAACCAACAGCGGGATCTGGATACCCATGTTGGCTCCCACATGTTCCACGATGATCTCATCAGATGAACCACGATGTCAAGGACTCAATCGATCCCGTATACAATTCCCTTTGTCTAGCGGTATTTTGCTTGCCCGAGATTCGATCGTCGGTATACCGATACCTTGTTCAATCTCGTTACCGGCAAGTCTCTTTACTCGTTCCGTAACACATCATCCCGTGATCAACCCCTTGGTCACATTGTGCATATTATTATGATGTCCTACCGAGTGGGCCCAGAGATACCTCTCCGTTTACACGGAGTGACAAATCCCAGTCTCGATCCGTGTCAACCCAACAGACACTTTCGGAGATACCTGTAGTGCACCTTTATAATCACCCAGTTACGTTGTGACGTTTGATACACCCAAAGCATTCCTACGGTATCCGGGAGTTACACGATCTCATGGTCTAAGGAAGAGATACTTGACATTGGCAAAGCTCTAGCAAACGAACTACACGATCTTAGTGCTATGCTTAGGATTGGGTCTTGTCCATCACATCATTCTCCTAATGATGTGATCCCGTTATCAACGACATCCAATGTCCATAGCCAGGAAACCATGACTATCTGTTGATCACAACGAGCTAGTCGACTAGAGGCTCACTAGGGACATATTGTGGTCTATGTATTCACACGTGTATTACAATTTCCGGATAATACAGTTATAGCATGAATAAAAGACTATTATCATGAACAAAGAAATATAATAATAACTTATTTATTATTGCCTCTAGGGCATATTTCCAGCAGAAACATATGGATCCAAATCAGCCCCTTACGGAATAGCGCATAAACTAGGGTTTAAGTTTTGTCACTCTAGCAATCCATCATCTAATTAATACTCCATAATGTCTTCCCTTAGTCCCAAAGATGGTAAAGTGTCATGTAGTTGACGTTCACATGACACCACTAAAGAAAGCAACAACACACATATCATCAAAATATCGAACGAATACGAAATTCACATGATTACTTATGACAAGACTTCTCCCATGTCCTCAAGAACAAAAGAAACTACTCAGGAATTATAGTCATGTTCAAGATCAGAGGGGTATTGAATAGCATCAAGGATCCGAACATATAATCTTCCATGAAATAAACCAACTAGCATCAACTACAAGATGTAATCAACACTACTAGCAACCCAGAGGTACCAATCTGAGGTTTTGAGACAGAGGTTGAATACAAGAGATGAACTAGGGTTTGAGATGAGATGGTGTTGTTGAATATGTTGATGAAGATTGGTCCTCCCACGATGACAGGATCGTTGGTGATGTAGATGGCTTTGATTTCCCCCTCCCAGAGGGAAGTATCCCCAGTAGAATCGCTCCGCCGAAGAGCAAACGTGCTCCTACCCAGGTTCCGCCTCGAGACGGCGGCACTTCATCCCGAAAGTCTTCTCTCTATTTTTTCTAGGGAAATGGGATTATATACCGGAAGATGGGCCACGGAGGCTGGCCAGGGGCCCTACAAGCCACCTGGGCGCGTCCACGGTCGTGGGCGCGCCCTGGTGCCTTGTGGGCACCTAGGTGGCCTCCTATGGTATTTCTTTTCTCCAGTATTTTTTACATATTCCAAAATAATTCTCCGTGAAATTTCAGCTCATTTGGAATTATGCAGAATAGGTATCTCTGATGTAGCTTTTTCAGGTTCAGAATTCCAGTTGCCGGCAATCTCCCTCTTCATGCAAATCTTGCAAATTAAGAGAGAAAAGACATTAGAATGGCACCATAAAGTATTATATTGGTAAAAACATCATAAATTACAGTAGAAAAACATGATGCCAAATGGACGTATCAAACCTCCTCCACGCACTTCATCGCGCGGATCACACCGCATGGACCTTCCCACATGGACAACGTAGGCAAACCTCCTCGCTCAAGCCTTACTCGACGGACCTCCCGCATGAACTTGCTGCGCATACCTCGCTACACCGTAGACTCCATCCCAAACATGCAGACCTTCTCGCCCAAATAAATCGGCTTCAACTGCATTGCATCGTTGGTTCACCAAGACGACCTTGTCGCTTCGTTACACCATCACCACATTGACTCCCATGATCAATTCCGACTTCGCCGCACCCAACTCGAGTGCTCCGGCCTCGCCATGTCCTGCTTGAGGGCTCCAACTCGCTCCTTATGACACCATGTCCTATCTATAGGATTATTTTGGCAATGAATATTCATTGGACAAATTTGTTTACGTGTGCGAACTTCTTCACGCGCCTCGTTTATTGTGACGGCTCATCAAGCACGAGCAACTACTTGATGGTTGTTATTTTGCTCGGTCATCCTTTTGACCTTGACACTGACTCTTTGACCCATTGACCATTGACTTTTCAAAAAAATTAAATTTGAAAATTTTCACGAATACAAAATAAGTTCACAAATTTGAAAAAAATATGCATTAGAAAAAAGTTCATAAATTTGGAAAAACTTCAAAAAACTTCATCGGTTTGATAAAATGTTTTGTGAAATTTGAAAAAAATCATGCATTAGATCAAGCCAATGATTTTTTTAAATCATGAACTTTAAAAAATCCACAAATTTAAAAAATGGCCGCGGATTTGGAAAAGTTCATGAATTTGAAAAAAATGTTCACGAAAAAAATCCATCAATGAAAAATCACGAATTTGACAAAAATGTCATGAATGAAAAAAGGAAAAAAAATAAAAAAGTAAAATGAAATGGAAATAAAAAGGGGAAAATGAAAAGAAACCAAAAACAGAATAAAAATAGTTTGAAAAGCATCTAGAAGCTTCCAAAGACGTAATACAGGTGTGACACGTGAAAATTGCGAGCGCAATAAATTTTTCTCTGAGGCTAGATACGCTCCACTTTATTGATTAATAACAAGAGTTCATAGTAATACAATGAATATGAGGGGGATAACCATGCCACGTATGTCAACCCATAGAAAGGTTCATATCGAATTTAGGGAGGCTATATGCCTCGACATTGGACTCCCGTCCTTCGAAGATGAAAGAGCGGGACTAGAACTTAGTGGGAGTGATGATGATCTCTCTGATTGTACTTGTATGTTTGCCACAACTAGAAAGGTTTGGTTTTTTCGTCTGGTTTTTTTCGTGAAAAAGGTTCGTTGAAACCTATCAACATGGGATCTAGCTTTAAAGATCTCGATGTGAGGAATCCAACGATGAAAAGGGTTCGAGATTTGGATGCACAGTTTGAAAGATAAAATATTTTAAATAAATGAATCTACGAAAAAGGGAAAACTCGTAGGTTGCGACAAGTGATGCACATGCAATGCGACACTTGTCGCAACATGGAGAGGTGGGGGTGACCTTTGCAAAGAGTACTCCTAAACTACTGATTTTGCCTATACAATGCCTTATGCGCAACTTGTCCAGCCGGTGCCCACGCCCATAGTCTGTTGGGCCGGCCTATCAAGCACGAGCAACTGCTCGATCGCTCAGCTCGCTCGATGGTTGTTGTTTCACTCGGTCGTCATTTTGACCTAGACCACTCACCATTTGAACCATTGGCCATTGACTTTTCAAAAGATTGGAACATATTATATATGTAAAAGAATTGCGAGTACAAAATAATTTAACGAATTTTGAAAAAATTTCATGAGTTTAAAAAATGTATTTGTTCGGTAAATTAACAAAATCTGTAAAAAAAAGTTAACGAATTTGGAAAAAGTTTTCGCAATGGAAAAAAATCCATGATTTTAAAAATATCATGAATTTGAATTTTTTCACAAAATTTATTTAAAAAATCACCAATTTCAAAACAGTTCATCGATATCAATTTTTTTGTGGATTTGAAAAGGTTGTGAGTTTGAAAAAATCTCATCAATCTAAAAAACACAAATTTGTAAAAAAAAATTATTTGAATTTTACAAGAAAAAATACATGAAAAAGTAAAAGAAGAAAACCAGAAAGAAGGCAAAACACTGGAAGAAAACTAGTTTGAGAAGCATCTAAAAGCTTCCAAAATCGTAATGCACGTGTGGCACCCGAAAACTGCACACACAATCATTTTTTTATGCTAAACATGCTTCACTTTATATTGATTAACAATAGAGTTCATAGTCATACAACGAGTATCTGGGGCTGACCCTTGTATGTTGACCTACAGAAAGGTTTACAGCGAATTTAGCAAGACTATAGGCCTCGATATTGGACTCCTGTCTTTCGAAGATGGAAGAGCAGGACTAGAACTCAAGGGCAATGATGATGATCTCTATGATTATACTTGCATGCTTGGCACGAGAAACAGATTTGATATCTTGTATAACTTCTTTGCAATCTGATGCAATCAGAATATTACAGAGACACAAATCCTTCGCTAGAGCTAGTGCCTTACATCAGGCTAAAGCTTCGAGAGTTGCTGGATCTAAAACATCATGACAGTTGATGGTCGAAGACCCCATATATAATCCATTAGAGCCCCTGCAAACCGCACCAAAAGAACCTGAATTTGTGCAATCTGGGAAATGCCCCATTAACGTTCAACTTAGCAAAGCTAGGGGCGGAAGAGTCAAACCCCCAGGTCCCTACCGCATGGACGCGCCCCGCGAGCGCGTCACGGGAGATTCCCCTCCGCCGCCGGCGCAAGGCTCCGCCCTCGCTCACCCCTCCTCCTCGCCGCTGCCGGAGGGCGTCCGCCGGGCAAAGCCCGTGCGGCGCTGGCAGCGGTGGGGACCTCTTCTCCCTCTCCTGGTCGGGGTCTCGGCGGCGCGGGCCGCCGCTCGTGGGGGATCTGGATCCGGCGGGGCCTCCGGCGGCGGAGACGTGCGGATCTGGTAGCTTTGCTGCTGGGAGGAGGCGGTGCGGCCCCGCGGCGGAGGCGGCGGGGGTTTGATCTGGCGCGGCCGATCTGGCCCCCTGGGGGCTGCGGGCGTTGCGGGTGGCGGCGGCCACTGCTGGAGCATTCGGTGCGCCGTCTTTGCCGTGCTGGGCGGCGAGTCGGCGGCGGGCTTGGAGTTGGCGGCTCGCTTTCCTCCTCTGCTGGCCGGTCTGCGGGCTTGTCCTGCTCGGCTGGTTGGTGGAGCATGGCGTTGCGAGCTCTGGGTCGGGGGAAACCCTTGACCGGCGGTGCCGGTCACGATGTTGGCGACGCTCGCAGCGCCGTTCTCCCTCTGGTGGGCGACATCGAGACCCTCTCCTCGCCTTCAGGATCTCCATCGGGGGCGCCGCACGGCGGTGGGATCGGATCGGCGGCAACGTCACCGGTTCGGCGGAGGGTTCCGTTCCAGCCAAGCGCGAGATCGGGACGCCGTGGCTTCCGGTGAAAATCGCGTCTGACTGCGGTCATGGCGGACGATGGCGGCGTCTTGGACGTCGTTCCCTTCTCGAGGCATCGTCGTTGCAGGTCATGTCAACCTGATCGAAAGGTTCCGGGGGAAACCCTAGATCTGGATTTACCGGATCGGACGATGGCGACGTTTCGTCGTCGTTCTCCCTCCTGGGGGCATCGTTTTGGAGCAAGTGTTGACTGGAGGGGACAAGAGGAGGAGCGGCGTGGCATCTGGCACGTCGACATCAGCGGGTCTCAGCGGCATGGAGCAGCGGGGGTCCCGCCGGTGGGCGTGTGATGATGGACGAGCGCAGGATGGCGGCGCTGTTTGGCGTCGTGGGGGCGTCGATGGCAGAGAGGCCTAGCACGGTTCATGCAACAGTACAGCTCTGAAGATGGATTGATGGTACGTGGCTGCGGCGGCCTCATACCCGGCAGGGGGCCTGGTTGAAGAGCACGCCGGACTGGTGGGTGCCCATACCCGGAAGGAGTCCTGGTTGGGACCTCAGGTCTCAGATGTTAGGTTTGGCTGCGAGGTCTGTTTGGTATTAGGCCCAGACCATCAGCGCCCCTTCATCAGTTAGATAGGAGTAGCGACAGAGGTTGCGAAGATGGTGGCTTTGGTCTTACTGTTGTACGACTTTGTAAGGTCTTGTGTTATAATCAATAAAGTGGCCGTATGCATCGTCCAGATGCAGAGGCCGGGGGTATTCCTCCTTTTCAAAAAAAAGGTCCCTACCGCATAGCTGTCGGTCGCCGGTTCTGTTGTTTCGTATGAGAAGCTTCAAATTTAGTGAAGTAACGTGTGATAAACTGGTGTTGCATGAGAACTTTGGAAATTTTGTCCATGAATGGCCTTCCAGCATACCAAATCGCCAAAGAGTGACCAGGACTGTCACAACATTTTATGTGGCAGTGGTTCCATCAATGCGCGCGCAATAAGTATGCAGTGCAAAAGAAAATAAATTAAACAGGACGGCCCAATTCCTAGGCATGTGTGTGCTAGGATGGTATGCGTCATTTGCAAAGATGCCTATAAGTGGCGCCTGAAGCGCCAAATATGAATTGCTTTTTTTAGGGGAAAATATGAATTGCCTTTTTCTTTAGAATCAAATACGAATTGGCTGGAGGAACGAGGCAAGATAGCAAGACCGCTAGGCCTACTCTTTGGAATCACTTACTAGTGGGCTGTGGGCCGGCCTTATTACAACTCTACTGCTGAGCCTACCAACATTTCCTCTTATGGTAACACCCTAGCAACTTTGTTTATCCCATCTACATAACACAAGCCCCAAAGGGAAAGAAAACAAGGACGGACATGTGTACATTTCCTCTGTATACTCTCCCCTAGACGCTAGACTGAAGCACCGACCATATATGTCCACGGTCAAAACGCTTTACTCCCCTTCTCCTTCCTCCTCCTGCGCAATCCTATGGACCCTGATGGGCAGCCCCTTGGGGAAGTCGACGAACGGGTAGACGAACGCCTGGTCCGGCTCGGCGAGCTCCCACCGGAAGTTGAGCACCAGGTGGTGCAGGAAGATGGCCATCTCGAGCTTGGCGAGCTCCGACCCGGCGCAGAGCCTCGTGCCGCCGCCGTAGGGCATGAAGTTGCTGTTCTGCGCCACCCCAGACGCGTTGCCCTGCAACAAACAAACAGCAAACACACATCATCAACACCTTTTTCTTTTACAAAAGAAGGATTACCCCCGGCCTCTACATCAGTCGATGCATGCAGCTATACATCGTCAACCCCTCTGAACCTGACTGAATGCATTTGTCTTCGTCATGGTGATCGAAGTGGTGGTGGTGCTGTTGCCACGACCACATATTCCCCACGGGCATTAGAGTCGTGATTAATGGCGTCGTTTTGTACGTGACGGATAAGGATGGGATGTGCACGGAGATGGACGGGTCCCCGACCCGTTCCAATCGCCCACTGATTGGATTCTCTTCCGCTTGGACCATGCGCACACAGTAGAGTCCAAGCTGCTGGCTGCATAGCATAGCTAGCGTAAGTTTATGCCTAGCTACACTAGTAGATGGTGGCGATCCGGTGAACCCCCATGACACGCACGAGAGCACGGACAATGGGGGCTCCTTTGACCGGGCGAGAGGAAGACAGAGCGAGAGGGAGCAAACACGTCTCTTTTGATCGGCCGGACCACATCAGGAGCACACGTGCGCATGCGAGCTCAACATTCCCTTTCATGTCAGGCCCGTCCGTGCGTGCGTGTTGTTATCGTCGAGTGGAGCTGAAAAGTCGTGCATTTCCACAATCTGCTCCAGCTAGTCTATGCACCACTGTACTCCGATTAGGAACACATTTATTAGCCCGATCGTGCGCATTCTTTGCCCCTGAATTAAGTTTCACTGTGCAAAACGTCATCAAGGCCTATGATTGACTGAATAACAGCAACTGCTAGACATATTTTTCTTCTTCTTTTAAACATGGATCGATTTTCACGAGATATCAATCATGGTTCTGGTTGATTTTGTGTGAATAGAAATGAAATTGCAAGCATCGTTCAGGCACCGACCTGCCATCTCCAAGGGTTGAAGCTGCTGGGGTCCTCGTAGAGCGACGAGTCGAGATGCACCGCCGCTAACACCGGCAGAATTTTCCACCCGCTCGGAATGTCATACCCTGTCAGTCAGTCGACGCACATGCAAACATTCAGCAACTCCATAGGAAGAAGAAGTTCGGTAGTAAGTACTGTCAAAGAAATGCACACATGAAGAGAGAGTTAAGCCACCAACCATTGTAGTGCACATCTCGAATGACCTTCCGGTGCAGGAACCTGACCACGTTGCCTAGCCGCAAGGTCTCGTTTATAACCTGCAACAAAAGACGCAAATAATGAGTCCAACATTTGTCACTTCTGTACTCCCAAACAAGAGAGTTCGGCAGTTGGAATGTAGGATCAGAAGATGCTATTTCGGTGTACAATGACACAGTGTATAGTTCCACACAGTAGCACAACACCCACGATACTATACTACTACTGTACCAAGGAGGGCATGTGCTCCCCAACTTTTCAGGGGATCGGATGACCTGCCTTGGCATCAAACTGTGTATGGACAGCGATATTTCCCCATGGCAAAGAAGCCATTGTCCCGACCCCGGTTAGTTTAGCCCAAATCACTGATTTTTTTACCAGACTAGATGGTGTATGTTTGACGTGTTCTGCTCGTGCCGTCTGGATACCAGGGCACACGACAAAGATACCTTCTTGGCTTCTTGATGGACGCTGGCATATACGCCCAACAACACGTATTTCTCAGACCATTTTGGATCCTGGCAAGAATGCAAAACCATCCATCCATTGGCCACGCACTGCATCGGCAAACCTCCAAAACAAAAGCCATCGGCTGCTAGCTAGACAGAAGAGCAAGCGGACACCATACGGTCCAAACGAGTGGCTGGCCAACTTGCGTCGACGACGGAGCCTCTCGATCCCGCTCTTGCATGGCATTTTGGGAAGTTCCTATTGCGCTACGCACCTAGACGAGGAGCCTTGTGCTACTAGCAGCTGGAAGTAGCCAACAAAAGGCCAGGTCACGCGCACATATCTTGCACTGATATTACGAGGGAGGAAACGGGAACGGACAAATCAAAGGGGCCTTACGCATTGCGTGAAAACCATCTCTTTGTAGTCTTCCCAGCTCAGCTTGCACTCCCCTCTCAGCTTCTGTCTCCTAGCAATCTCAAGATGCTCCTCCTGCACGGCCACGGATTCACTGTCAATATTTCCATGATATTTCTGGTGCATTTCACCATCCATGTATGTACTGAAATGAGTGTGTGTGTGTGTGTGTGTTTTCTTCCGAAAGATAGCTATGTCCGGTTTAGCAGAGATCAGTTTGAGTTGGTGTAATAGTAGGCTGAATTTGTACGTACCCGCAGTTCTTCGACGGCTTTAGGGCAACCTTCGAGGAAGAAGATGGCGAGGGCAAGCGCCATTGACGATGTCTCATGCCCGGCAAAGAGCAGGCTCAGCAAGAGGTCCAATATTTGTTCTTTCGAAAGATTGGATTGCTTCATCGCCCACCCGAGAAGATCATCTTCTTCCATGCTCGAGGCCTCCTTGTTCATTTTCTCAAGCCTCTCCTCCATTTTCCTCTCTATTACTCCAAGTATGGTGGCTCGCGACTGCACGCAAACACATGGTAACTAAGAATTATATGATGTTTTTTCACGATAGAACAAAATAAAGTTATAGCGCAAAGTCATATGCGGTAATTTTGTTGGGACTTGCTAGGAGAAAATTGGACATGTCACTGTCGTTAAGATGTTGCCTAACCGCCTACTGGCCTAAGATCGTGCCTTGTGATAGCTTTCTGTTTTGGAGCAATTCATATCTTTTCAACATAGCTGCCGTCAAATAAAACAGGATACTTCTCCAGCCTACAAATTATTGTCCTTCTCCCTTTTTGGCGCTCTGACAATTAAAAAGTGATAATTAAACAAAAAAAGGGCTTGCTCTTCTGGTTTTTCTTTTTCTTCTCAATCTGTATTTTTTTTCACTTTTATGTTTAGGAACGTTTGTAGGTTGGCGAATAGGCAACGGGAAGAACTTCCTAAGCACGACTATACAATGCAAAATCGCTTTACACATTTCATAAATCAAGCATGTATATGCCAACATTGATGACACCAACCATTTGCTTGACAAAATTTCCCTCTACATCAATCTAGGTATACTGTATATAAAGGATTGATCTCAGCTAACAAGGGGTGCTTAATTAAAACAAAATTAAGAGGGGTGCTAATAGCGTGCCTGGCGACATAAATGTGGTTCCAGTGTGGTAAAGAGTTGGTCAGCGGTTGAATCATGATAAATGATGATTCCCCCAACATATAATCATGCCAAATTATGGAGGTTGGTCACTGAACTTTTTCTAAGAGGTCAAAACTCCAAGTTGCAATTGTGTGCTGTTGAGCACGGGCCGTGTGTAGGGGAGAGAAAGAGTGTGAGAGCATGCATGCATGCATGCTGCATGCTGCATCTGGGAGCAATCAATAAAGATCATTTGAGTGTGACCTCACAAGCAGTAAAAAGCGGGCAACATTTTATGCGCCCATGAGTGATGATCAGTACTACCTCCGAGGCCGGGCAAAGCAGGACGCCGGGAAAAAGAAACAAGAGTTGATCGATCTAATCACAGGTAGCACCGGCGCCATGTCCTTTGCATGAATGGTTTTCTAGCTACATGTTCACTACTACTAGTAGCACTATGCAGTGGTATCAACTATATATGATTTTCTTGCCATGCATAATTAAGTAGATCGACTGGCTGATTAACCCTAGCCCCTAGCTAGCTAAAAACGATCCCAACCATGCACCAACTGGCTTGACCTAGATGGACACACACCTTTCAACCAACGTTTGTAAAAGGAAACCTAGCTTTTCACTATTCTCTCAAGAGTTCCTTCTTTTATTATACCTACTATTAGAATGAAAAAAGTGTTTCTTTCTTTTAGGTGCCCATACATGCAGTGACGAGAAACTAATTTTGTGCAAACACCGGTGCAAATTCATTCTATATATAGATAGAAGGGTGGCAATGGAAGTGGCTTTAGCAGAAAGAAAATAAGCATCGATGATACGGATCCAGTGGTGTCTGATTGGACCTGATGCAGTCGTACGTGTGCACCGATCCTTTGGACCATCCACTATTCGGAACCCACACCCCTACTAGCTAGCTACATGCTGCCATGTAAGTAGTAGTATATTAATGCGTCCATTCTTCTGATGGCTCTCTGCATATGCAACATCGGTGCATGGGCCATGTATACACGACGACGATATGAAATGAAATTGCATAGTACAGTAACAATGTCAAAACATATGCTTCCCTTTGGTTGTACTATAAGGAAGATAAAAAAACATATGCTTCCCGTGAGAGGACAACTGACCAGAAAACAAAAGCTACAAGACAAAGGAGGTTTCTTTCATAATCTCGAACTTATTTTTCGGTACTAGACGAGACACCCAAGCGTGCGCGCAGAGAGAGGGACAGGTTGCTAGCGGTACTAGCGGCGTGTTGACTGCTGAGTGTTGCTGTTGTGTTTGTGTAGGAAGGAAGGAGTAGTGATCGACTCACCTTGAGGGCCTTCCAGTAGGCCGTGCCGGGGAAGTTGAGGGGCGCGGACACCACCCCCTTCATGAACGTGATGTACTCGAGCCTCAGCCGCTCCGTCTCCTCCTCGCCGGGGTCCATGCTCATGATGTTCTTCGCCATCAGGTTAAACGTGAACTGCACGCACCAACGAACGCATCCATCCATCGTTAATTAGCAGCCGGGCGGGGGTACGATCTCGCTTGCTTGCTTGCATGGACCACGCCGCCACCATCACCCCGCTGCCGCGGGTGCGTGCGCGGCGTGTAGGTGTGTGCTATGCAGGCGCTGTGCATGGCGCGCGGTTAATCGGACAGTTGGTGGTTTACCTTCTTGGCTTCGTGCTGGGCGGAGAAGACGGCGGAGGAGGAGGAAGGCAGCCAGTCGCGGAGGACGAGGAGGGTGTGGCGCTCCACCTCCGGGAGGAGCACGGCGCGGAGGCGGACGGAGCTGAGGAAGTTGAGGGAGATGGAGCGCATCTCGCGGTGGGGGTCGCCGACGAGCACCAGCATGGACCATTTGCCAAGGATGCCGCCGATGCTCCGCGGGTAGCTGCACTCGAACAGCCGGCCCTCGTTCTGCAGGACGTACCGGTTCAGCCCCGCGTCCGCCGACACCACCGTCCGGTCCCCGAACAGGCTCGACCGGTATATCTTCCCGTACCTGCATCCATGCGACGTCAGCCCGAATGCCCGATCGATCGTCCACGCCTGCTCGCATGCCTGTACTGATGTATGTATGCATGTGTGTGTATGTACCGACCGTGCGATGTGCTGGTCCATGAACTGGCCGATGGAGGTGGCCGGGTGGGCGCGGAGGTACCCGAAGGTCTCGCCGATGAAGGGCCAGCCGACGGCGCCGGGCGGCAGGTTCGGCCGCCTCTTCTTGGTCCGGCCGCTCCACCGGTGGAGGCCATGGCATTTAGCCACGGCGCTGGTGTAGAAGGTGAGCAGGGCCAGGAGGATGAAGGGGAGGAAGAAAAGGAGCTCGCTGGTTATGGAGGCCATGATGGCGGCCATGAGCTACCGATCCGATGGAGAGCCCGCGGTGTCCTGGAATTTAATTCCCTTCTCGATCACTCGCTCGCCGCGTTGGCGTGTGTGCGAGAGATGATGGGTTGGAGAGAGAGAGAGAGAAAATAAAACCGGGGCTGGATTAAAGAGTGGCTTTAAGCTCTAAAGATTTCTCTCTCTGCAAGCTTTGTGCAAAGAAAATCTTGCTAGGAAGGTGCCCACTTCGCGACCTCCCCTCTCTCTGTTGTGGTGCTCTTATATAAGTTTTTGAGGTGTGTGACAGGGAGGGAGGAGGTGGTTGTGGGGATTCTTTAGCCAGATATTAATTTTTGGTGCGGCGCAGGGCGTGGGGACACTGCCACCTCTTTTCTTTTCCTCTACACTATATTTCTCTAGGATTTGGAAAGACAAATAATCATTACTCTCTCCGTCCTAATTTTGCCCTCGTGTTTTTTTAACATATGCAGATGCCTGCATAACTCACCTTTATGAACACCCACACACACCCTCAAGGATGGCAATGGATAGAGTATGAGGTGGTAGAGCAATACCATACCCGTGTAGTCAATGAGTACAATATTCTACCCATACCCGTACCCATGGATATGAAACTTACCCGTACCCATACCCGGTGGGCATCCATACCCATTGGGTGCCCAATAGGTAGATCAAATAGTACACATGTTATTCACAATTTCACATTCATCGATATAACATTTGATTAAAAAAATCATCTCAACTCAGTAACAGAGGTTCACAATCACATGACACACTCCACAGGTAAGGTACACGTGTCAGTATAAACAACTAGGGTATGGATATATTAATGGGTAGGGTATGGGTACTACCCATGGATATAAAAATCGTCTCATACCCTGCTCATGTGGGTACGGTATCCGCGCGTACCCATATCCATGGGTAAAATTGTCATTCTTACACACCCTAGGGCTATGAGCACCTCTGAGATATTGAACCAACACAATATCTTGAGATCGACGAAATCACCATAGGCACCTTCATAGTCAACATAACACCCTTCCCACTGAACAAACATCGCAATGCGACAATTCCTTCGTGGTTGGGCTAACCACATTGTCCGTCTGTACAAACCGAAGAAGTTAAGGTTGTCCTCCCTCATCAACAATCTTGATAAAATCACATATGTGAGCCATGTACCTGATCGTGAGTTTGAACAGAAAAAGTCAATTAAACAAGCAGATTGCCCGTCTTTTGCATGAGAGAGAGATTAAATTGTATCAAAATGAAAGGCACAATTTCTCATCCAAAGTGATGATAATACGAAATACTTTCATATGCTGGCTAACAACACATATAGGAAGAAACCTATTTTCATGTTGAATAAGGATAAGGGCCGAATTTGAGTGAGATGTTCCTATCAAAGATTACATTAGTAATTATTACAAAAATATATTTGAACCTCAAGTCGAAATTGATTTATGTCTATATGAGTAATATATGATATCCCGCATGTCTCGGAAGTGAAAATTAGTTTTTAACATCTATGTTATTAGGGAAGACATGGTTAATCAAGTAGCACCGATAGTGGCTACGCTATTAATTAGGTCTAAATACGTTTAGCACTAAACACTAGAGTGGCAGAGACCATTGGATTGATGCGGTTGAACTGATGAGGTATCTCCAATCTCTCAGACTTGCTTTTTTACATTAGATATGAATATAGATATGAATAGATAGAGATAGAGATAGAGATAGAGATAGATATAGTATAGATATAGATATAGATTGTTGAATCCCCGTAACTCCCTATTTTTATATTAGTATAGATATAGATATAAATAGTGATAGAGATAGAGATGGAGATAGAGATAGAGATAGAGATAGGAAAATCCATCTCTGCACCGAGCTCATCTGCACCCGCGCCGACGAAAAAATCAAAACAAATACTAGAAAAATTAAAAAAATTCATTTTCCTGTGCGGTAGACAATTTGATGCGTGAGGTCCGCTTCGATTTTCAAATCATTTGGATATCTGAGGAGCTCTCAGAAAAAAAGACAAATTTGGGGTTTGTAAAAATGTTTACTGTTCACGTACTGTTTTGGTCCGAGTTGTCTTTTTTGCTGAGAGCTGCTCAGATGTTCAAATGACTTGAAATTTGGAGCAGGCCTCACGCATCAAATTGTTTACCACACAGAAAATATTTAGAATTTGTTTGAATTTTTTATGAAGTTTTTTCTAACCGGGTGCAAATGAGCCTGGGCACCGAAACACCCCACTCATAGCGATAGATATAAATAACCCACCCACGTCTTATAAGTAATTGAACCTGGCCTGTAAAGAAACAGGGCGTCTGAGTTGCACAAATTATCTTTCAACGTGCATACGAACAAGGGATATATGTCCACAATTTTTTAAATAGATTGGTAAATCTAACAATAATTTATAGATCTCACCAAAAATAATTTTGAAATGTGGATTAACCCAGTGCCTCTATAAATAACCTTGTAGTTTGCTTTTACTACCTCCGTTCCAAAATAATTGAAGTACCGAGTTTATTCCAAGTTAATGTCACATCTAAGATTTTTCCCAAATTTGGAATGTTTAAAAGTTTCACACGAAATTATTTTTCCTAGGAAACCCTATGTTTGTTTGCATTAGCTACATTTGACTAGGAATTGATTGAATAGGATAGGAATGTGGACCAGTTGAACTTTGGGAATTATTTAGAAACCCAAAATTATCATTTAGAGGATAATTATATGATTGTGAGAGATCTAGTGTGATTAATTGGGTTGGTTAAAAGCCCTGAGTAGAAGAAACAATAAAGGGGCAAGGTTTAGAAAATAAAAATAAACCCCCCAAATCAAGATGGCAACTCAAATAATTATGGTTGACACAAAGACAAATTCATTGGAATTCAAACAATAAGGGAAAACCACTTGAAAATGAAAATACGTCAATTATGATAATTAAACAAAGATTTAAATATGTGGTAGAAAATAATTGACCAAATTTCAAAATAAAATGTTCAACTTTCTCTTAATATTTCAAAATTAATTTAGAACAAGTTTTCCTTTGAAAATAAATTGAAATTCAGAACATATTGGAATTTAGAAAGAAACCGGAAACAAAAACATAAGAGGAAATAAAATAAAAACAGCCAGCCAGACCAGCACGGCCCAGCCTACCAGCGAGGCCCACCCAGCACAGGAAGCCCACCAGGCCACTTAGCGAAGTTGTATGCTGATGTCGCTTGAACTGCGTTGGTATTTCCCAAAAGAGGAAGGGATGATGCATCACAGATACGATAGGTATTTCTCTCAGTTATGCAACCAAGGTATCAATCCAATAGGAGAACCAATCAACACTATGTAAATGGTACTTGCACACAAAGAACAAATACTTGCAACCCGACGCTTATGAGGGGTTGATTCCTCTACGGTTAACAATGCCTGAAATTGTCAAGTTGACGGGATAAAATTTATGATAGATTGGATAAATAGATCTTGGTAAAACGTGAAATAAAAGATGCAAATAAATATTGCAGCAAAGTATTTTTGTGTTTTAGAATAGTAGATCTGAAAATAAAAGCGAATAAAAATAGTCTCAGAGCAAATATGACAAAAAGTAGACCCGAGGCCATAGATTTCACTAGTGACTTCTTTCAAGAAATAGCACACGATGGGTAAACAAATTACTGTTAGGCAATTGATAGAAGATCGAATAATTATGACGATATCCAGGCAATGATCATTATATAGGCATCACGTCCAAGATTAGTAGACCGACTCCTGGCTGCATCTACTACTATTACTCCACACATTGACCGCTATCCAGCATGCGTCTAGTGTATTAAGTTCATGGAGACATAGAGTAATGCAATAAGAACGATGACATGATGTAGATGAGATCTATTCATGTAGGAATAACCCCCGTCTTGTCATCCTTAATAGCTACGATACATGCGTGTCTTGCTGCCCCTTCTATCACTAGGAAAGAACACCGCAAGATCAAACCCATCACAAAGCACCTCTTCCCATGGGAAGAAAAATCGATCTAGTTGGCATAACTAAACAGAAACATGAGGCTATAAGTAATCATGCATATAAGAGATCAAAGACTCAAATAACTTTCATGGATATATAGATTTGATCATAAACTCAAAGTTCATCGGATCCCAACAAACACACCGCAACAAACAGTTACATCAAATAGATATCCACGAGACCATTGTATTGAGAATAAAAAGAGAGAGAGGAAGCCATCTTGATACTGCCTATGGACCCGTAGGTCTATGGTGAACTACTCACGCATCATCGGAGAGGCACCAATGAGGATGATGAACCCCTCCGTGATGGTGTCTAGATTGGATCTCGTGGTTCTGGAACTTGCGGCGGCTGGAACTGTGTTTCGTCGACTCCCCTAGTGTTTCTGAAATATTTGAGTATTTATAGGGCAAAGAAGTGGTGCGGGAGGCCACCGAGGTGGGCACAACCCATCTGGGCGCGCTTGGGTGTCCAGGCGTGCCCTGGTGGGTTTTCCCCCCTCGGGGCTCCCCTCTGGTACTTTGGCCCACTTGATGTCTTCTGGTCCAAAAAAATTCTACAAAAAGTTTCGCTGCGTTTGGACTCCGTTTGGTACTCGTATCCTGCGAACTAAAAAACAAGCAAAAAACAATAACTGGCACTGGGCACTATGTCAATAGGTTAGTCACAAAAATGATATATAAAGTGATTGTAAAACATCCAAGAATGATAATATAATAGCATGGAACAATAAAAAAATATAGATATGTTGGAGACGTATCAGCATCCGCAAGCTTAATTCCTGCTCGTCCTCGAGTAGGTAAATGATAAAAACAGAATTTTTGATGTGGAATGCTGCCAGACATGTTCATCGCATATTCTTTTCTTTTGTAGCATGGACATTTGGACTTTTATATGGTTCAAAGCAATAGTCTAGTTTTGACATTAAGATTTCAATACTCAAGCATATCAACAAGCAACCATGTCTTTCAAAATATCAACAGTAAAGAAAGTTATCCCTAGCCCAACATGATCAATCATTGATCCATTCATGAAACACACTCGCATATTAACTACATCCAACGCTCAAGTATGATCATAGTGCTCCCTAGTTGGTGCTTTATAAGAGAAGATGGAGACTCAAATAAAAATAAAAATTGCATAAAGTAAATAGAAAGGCCCTTCACAGAGGGAAGTAGGGATTTGTAGAGGTGCGAGAGCTCAAAGCTAAAATTGAGAGATGAAATTTTTGAGAGGCATACTTTTCCCGTCAACGAAAACGACCGAGTAATTCCCAACATTTTCCATGCTAGATATATCATAGGCGGTTCCCAAGCAGAAAATAAAGTTTATTCCTTTTCCATCATTCTTTCGCAATCCATGGCTAGCCATATCCACGGGTGCCTTCCATACCAACACTTTCCAAGGAATTTATTATTTGACAACATAAAGTAAATTTCCTTTTCATTTCGGGACTGGACATCCCTATTACCGTCGTACTCTCGTGCAAAGACATGTGAATAAACACTCATCTTGAGAATAACACATATAGCATGGAAAATATTGGCCACCCCCTGCCGCTTCATGAGCGGTACGAGTACACAAAAAGGAAAATCATTTTGAAAATTAGAGATGGCAGTTACAAATTTGCTTAGAACGGCACAGAAATACCGTATATAGGTAGGTATGGTGGACTCATATGGCAAAACTAGGTTTAAAGTTTTTGGATGCACATGTAGTATTTCTACTTAGTACAAGTGGATGCTAGCAAATAGATTGAGAAGCAACCAACCAAGAAACAAAAAATCACATAAGTGAGCATTAAGCATAACTAACACCGAATAATGCACCATAAGTAGGATGTAATTTCATTCCATAACTATTGGCTTTCGTGCTTGCATAGGGAATCACAAACCTTAACACCAATATTCTTACTAAAGCACAATTACTCACCAACATGACTTACATATCACTATCATCATATCTCAAAACTATTACAAAGAATCAAGTTTATTTTATCCAATGATCTTCATGAAAGTTTTTACTATATCCCTGTTTAGTATCTATCACTTTGGGACTAGTTTCATATGTTGCTTTTTATAAGCTCAAACAAATTTAAGTGAAGAACATGAGCATAAAAGTTTTCTTCTCTCAAAATAATATAAGTGAAGTATGAGAGAATTTCGTTAAAAATTTACTAAATCTCAAATAAATCTAAGTGAAGCATGGGAGCATTTCTTCAAAACATATTAAAGCACCCCTTGCTCAAAAAGATATAAGTGAAGCACTAGAGCAATTCCATAGCTCAAAAAATTTAAGTGAAGCACATAGAGCTCTAACAAATCATAGCATAATTTTGGCTCTCTCAAATAGGTGTGTCCAGCAAGGATAGATGACACAAAATAAAAAGCAAAACAAGCAAAGACTCATATAATACAAGATGCTCCAAGAAAAACTCATATATGTGACGAATAAAAATATAGCTCCAAGTAAAATACCGATGGTCGTTAGAAGAAATAGGGGATGCCACTCAGGGCATCCCCAAGCTTAGTTGCGTGGTTCTCCTTGAATAATAACTTGGGGTGCCATGGGGCATCCCCAAGCTTTGGATCTTGCTACTCCTTATTCCTTCATCCATTGTGATCTCACCCAAAACTTGAAAACTTCAATCACACAAAATTCAACAAAAACCTTTGTGAGATCCGTTAGTATAACAAAGCAAATCACCAATCTAAGTACTGTTGCAAACCCTTTCATATTCTATTTTTGCATTATACCTACTGTATTCTAACTTTACCATGACTTGTACACCCGATACAATCCATAGATTCATCAAAATAAGCACACAACGCAAAGAAAATAGAATCTGTCAAAAACAGAATAGTCTGTAGTAATCTGAAAACTTTGTATACTTCTGTAACTCCAAAAATTCTGAAATATTAGGAAAATGTAGGAAATTTGTATATAAATATTGTGTACAAAAATCTGGATTTCATAGCGCATCTGTGAATTTTGAATATTATTTTACTGGGCGCAAAAGTTTCTATTTTTCAACAAGATCAAATCAAGTATCACCAAACATGATCCCAAAGGCTTTACTTGACACAAACACTAATTAAAACATAAAAAACACAATTATAACAGTATCATAATTGTGCAAACACTCAAGAACAGAAATAAAAAGGCAAAAATAAGATTTATTCATTGGGTTGCCTCCCAACAAGCGCTATCGTTTTATGCCCCTAGCTAGGCATAATGCGTAGATTCAAGTATTGTCATTTTTAGTTTTAGATCCATGGGATGCCCTCATGATTGATTCATATGGTTGCTTAATTCTTGTTCTAAGGAAGTGTTCCATACCCTTTCTTAGTGGAAATTGAAATTTAATATTCCCTTCTTTCATATCAATCATGGCACTTATAGTGCGTAAAAAGCCAATTATAATAGGACAAGACGGATTGCAATCAATATCAAGAACAATAAAATCTATGGGCACAAAATTCCTATTTGCAAGGATAAGAACATCATTAAATATTCCCATAGGCTTTTCAATAGTAGAATCCGCCAAGTGCAAATTAAGAGAACATTCTTCAATATCGGTAAGACCAAGCATATCACATAAAGATTTCAGAATTGTGGTAATACTAGCACCCAAATCATATAAAGCAAAACACTCATAATTTTTAATCTTGACTTTGATGGTAGATTCTCATTCATCATGTACTTTTCTAGGAATTGAGATCTCTAGTTCCAACTTTTCTTCTAAAGATTTCATCATGGCATCTACGATATGTTTAGTAAAATCTTTATTTTGTTCATAAGCATGGGGTGAATTTATCATGGATTGCAACAAAGAAATAAATTCAATCAAAGAGCAATTATCATAATTAAAGTCTTTGTAATCCAAAAGAGTGAGCACATCACTAGTTAAAGTTTTGACCTCTCCAAACCCACTTTTATCAATTTTCTCAACAAGATTTTCACCCTCCGAATTATCGGGACGCCTTCTAGCTAAAGTTGACTCTTCTTCACTCCCTTTATCATCAATTTTAATTTTACTAAATAAGGAATCAATAGAAGAAACACCAATCATTTTAAGATCTTCATCATTTTTATCCTCTAAAGAGATTGTTTTAGTGGCCATTTGATTTACTATGGTAGCCTGTGCATATGATATTTTGCCTAGCAATTTTTTATCAAAAGCACACTTAGATTGGAGATTACAAACTTCTCTACTAATATCATCAAGTTGTTTTATTATAGCATCTAACACAATATATAGAGTGTTCTTTAAGTTCCTCAGTAAAATGCTTATTATGCCCACATTGTGTACTCATATATTCCTTGGTACTTTTTTCAATATCAAGAAAAATATTGGGGTAAGAAACATCATAGTACCTCCTTTGAGACATTGTGACTATGCAAACAAGATTGCACACGAAAACAGATATGACGAGAAAACAACAAACGAAAAAGAGGACGAATAAAGTGGGGAAAATTTTTGTGAAGTGGGGGAGATGAAAATAAGAGGCAAATGGAAAATAATGTAAATTGCAAGGAGGTGAGATTTGTGATTAGGAACCTGATAGATGTTGATGATATCTCCTTGGCAACGGTGCCAGAAATTTATTTTGATGTCGCTTGAACTACTTCGGGATTTCCCTAAAGAGGAAGGGATGATACATCACAACTACGGTAGGTATTTCCCTCAGTTATGAAACCAAGGTATTAATCCAGTAGGAGAACCAAACAACACTATGTAAACTGTACCTACACAGAAAGAACAAATACTTGCAACCCGACGCTTATGAGGGGTTGTCAATCCCTCTACGGGTAATGGCGCCAGAAATTGTCAAGTTGACAGGATAAAATTTGTGGTAGATTGGCTAAATAGACTCGGTAAAATGCAAAATAAAATATGTAAATAAAAAGTGCAGCAAAGTATTTTCTGGTTTTTAGAATAATAGATCTGAAAACAAAAGCAAATAAAAATAGATCTCAAAGCAAATATGATAAACAGTAGACCCGGGGGCCGTTTTATAGTGGCTTCTCTCAAGAAATAGCACATGGTGGGTGAACAAATTACTATTGGGCAATTGATAGAAGATCAAATAATTATGACTATATCCAGGCAATGATCATTATATAGGCATCACGTCCAAGATTAGTAGACTGACTCATATATGCATCTACTACTATTAGTCCACACATCGACCGCTATCCAGCTTGCATCTAGTGTGTTAAGTTCATGGAGAAACAAAGTAATGCAATAAGAATGATGACATGATGTAGACGAGATCTATTCATGTAGGAATAGGCCTCATCTTGTTATCCTTAATAGCAACGATACATGCGTCTCTTGCTGCCCCTTCTATCACTCGGAAAGAACGCCGCAAGATCGAACCCATCGCAAAGCACCTCTTCCCATGGCAAGAAAAATCGATCTAGTTGGCCTAACTAAACCAAAGATTCGAAGAAGAAATACGAGGCTATAAGTAATCATGCATATAAAAGATCAAAGACTCAAATAACTTTCATGGATATATATATCTGATCATATCTATAATTTTTTTATTGTTCCATGCTGTTACATTATCATTCTTCGATGTTTTACAATCATTTTATAGTCATTTTATATCATTTTTTGGTACTAACCTATTGACATAGTGCCAAGTGCCAGTTCCTATTTTATGCATGTTTTTACATCGCAGGAAATCAAAACCAAACGGAGTCCAAACACAATGAAACTTTTTGTGGATTTTTTTAGGACCATAAGACATCCAGTGGGCCAAAGAAGTGCCAAAGAGGGAGCCCGAGGTGAGCACACGACACTAGGGCGCGCCTGGAGGCCCAGGCGCGCCCTGGTGGGTTGTGCCCACCTCGGTGGCCTCCCGAACCGCCTCTTTGCTCTATAAATACCCCAATATTCGAAAAACCCTAGGGGAGTCAACGAAAATCAATTCCAGCCACCGCAAGTTCAAGAACCACCAGATCCAATCTAGACACCATCACACAGGGGTTCATCATGTACATTGGTGTCTCTCCGATGATGCATGGGTAGTTCTTTGTAGACCTATGGGTCCGTAGTTACTAGCTAGATGGATTCCTCTCTCTCGTTTGATTCTTAATACAATGGTCTCTTGGAGATCCATATGACGTAACTCTTTTTGCTGTGTTTGTTGGGATTCAATGAACTTTGAGTTTATGATCAGATCTATCTTTTTATCCATGAAAGTTATTTAAGTCTTCTTTGATCTCTTATATGCATGATTGCTTATAGCCTCGTATTTCTTCTCCGATATTTGGGTTTTGTTTGGCCAACTTGATCTATTTATCTTGCAATGGGAAGAGGTGCTTTGTGATGGGTTCGATCTTACAGTTCATGGTCCCAGTGACATAAGGGGAACCGACACGTATCTATCATTGCCATTAAGTATAACAAGATGGGGTATATTTCTACATAAATAGATCTTGTCTACATCATGTCATCATTCTTATTGCATTACTCCGTTTATCCATGAACTTAATACACTAGATGCATGCTGGATAGCGGTCGATGTGTGGAGTAATAATAGTAGATGTAGGCAGGAGTCGGTCTACTAATCTTGGACATGATGCCTATATAATGATCATTGCCTGGATATCATCTTGATTATTTGAAGTTCTAACAATTGCGCAATAGTAATTCATTTACCCACCGTTTGCTATTTTTCTCGAGAGAAGCCACTAGTGAAACCTATGGCCCTCGGGTCTCTTTTTTATTATATTTGCCTTTGCGATCTATTTTTATTTGCTTTTATTTTCATATCTATTAAACCAAAAATACAAAAATATCTTGTTGTACTTTATTTTAATCGAGATCTATTTATCCCATCTATCATATTTTTATCACGTCCATTTGCCAATTTCTAGTGCCATTACCCGAAAGGGATTGACAACCCCTTTAATACGCCGGGTTGCGAGTATTTGTTATTTGTGTGCAGGTGCCGTTCACATAGTGTTGCGTTGTTCTCCTACTAGTTCGATAACCTTGGTCTCATCACTGAGGGAAATACCTACCGTTGTTGTGCTGCATCATCCCTTCCTCTTTGGAGAAATACCGATGCAGTTCAAGCAAACATCAAACGGAATTTCTGGCGCCGTTGTGGGGAGACATCATCAACATCTACCAGGTTCCTAATCACAAATCTCAACTCCTTGCAATTTACATTATTTGCCATTTGCCTTTCACTTTCCTCTCCCTCACTTCACAAAAAATGTCGTTTTATTCGCCCTCTTTCTCGTTCGCAGTTTTCTCTTCAGATCTACCCTTTGTTTGCAATCATGAGTGACTTTGGTATGGCTGAAACAGATGATGGCCTAACTCCTAAAATTGGATGATCTGGCAATCTAGATGCTAAAGCTTTTTTTTGGGGGCAAGGGAATGTTATAGGAAAAGAACGTATCCAAGAATTTTTCAATTGTGTTGGAAATTTAAGTATTGATGATGTTCATATACTTAAGAGGACTAAATCTTATGCAGAAGATATTTCAGCACTAGTTCTGAAATTTGAAAATAAATTTATCCGTACTCATCCTACTTTGCAAAGGTTGTTTTTTGAGTTGCCCGTTATAAAGAATACCAAGGCTAAAAAGTTGGCCACTCTTGTTCTTATGAATGAATTTGATTACATAGTACGGGAAGCAAGGGGAATCTTTGATTTTTATGGTATGAATCATGAAAATCCGGTGCTAGATGAAATTCTTTATAATAGTGATTATGCATTAAGACATTTGCTTGGGGATAATCAACTTTTTTGTGACAAACTTAAAAAGGAAGTCCTTGTTTCAGATATAATCCAACAAGTTTTTAATAATGTTAATCAACATTATTCTTGGATTGTTGCCGGAAACCAAAGAGGTTATGATGATAAGCAACTTGATAGTGCTGAGGTTTCCATGGATAATATATTTTATGTTGTTTTTACAAAACCTCATGACAAAAATACCTCTAAGGAAATTAAGGAGAAGGATAACAAAATGTAGATCCTTGTTTTATGCCTAGCTAGGGGCGTAAAACGGTAGCGCTTATTGGGAGACAACCCAATGAATAATTTTTTTCTCTTTTGCTTTCTGTTCTTGAGTGTTTGCACAATTATGCTACTTTTATGATTGTGTTTTTTGTGTTTTAATTAGTGTTTGTGCCAAGCAAAAGCCTTTAGGAACATGCTGGGTCATAGTTGATTTGATCTTGCTGAAAAACAAAAACTTTTGCGCTCACGAAAATAATTATCTTTTTTTGACAGGAGCATGATAAAATACCAATTCTTTTTGAAGAAGATTAATATAAAACTTTCTCACGTGGTCCTAATTTTTCAGAATTTTTGGAGTTACAGAAGTATTCGAAATATCCAAATTTCTATAGACTATTATGTTTTGACATATTCTGTTTTCTTTGCGATGTGTGCTTGTTTTGATGATTCTATTGTTTTCTTTGAAGAGTTTTGGCCGTGGAAAAGTTGGAATGCAGTAGATATAATACAAGAATAAAATATGAATGGGTTTACAACAGTACTTATAGTAGTGATTTGTTTTCTTATACTAACGGATCCCATGAAGGTTTTGTTGAGTTTTGTGTGATTGAAGTTTTCAAGTTTTGGGTGATGTTAAGATGGATGAAGGAATAAGGAGTAAGAAGAGCCTAACCTTGGGGATGCCCATGGCATCCCAAGCTATTATAAAAAGAGAAGCAAGAAACTGGGCTTGGGGATGCCCGAGTGGCATCCCCTCTTTCTTCTAACGACCATCGGTATTTTAGTCGGAACTATATTGTTATTCATCACATACTATGAGTTTTGCTTGAAGCGTCTTTTATGATATGAGTCTTTGCTTGTTTTGCCTTTTGTTTTAAGTATTGAGTCCATGCTATACACACCTATTTGAGAGATCCAAAATTATGCCATGACTTGTTAGAATTGCTCTCTATGCTTCACTTAAATCTTTATGAGCTATGGAATCGCTCTAGTGCTTCACTTATATCTTTTTGAGCATGGTGTGCTTTGTTATTTTTAAAGAAATTCTCTCATGCTTCACTTAGATTTAATTGAGAGTTAGCAATTTTTTAAAGAAATTCTCTCTTGCTTCACTTCAATTAATTTGAGAGAAAGAAATATTATGTTCATGATCTTCACTTATATTTGTTTGAGCTCATCAAAAGCAACACATGAAAATTAGTTCCAAAGTGATAGATATCCAAGAAGGATATAATAAAAACTTTCATGAAGATTATTGGACAAAATAAACTTGATTCCTTGTAATAGTTTTGAGATATGATGATGTGATATGTGAGTCATGTTGATGAGTAATTATGCTTTAGTAAGAATATTGGTGTAAAGGTTTGTGATTCCCTATGCAAGCATGGAAGTCAATAGTTATGTAATGAAATTACATCCTACTTGTCGTGCATTATTCGGTGTTAATTATGCTTAATGCTCGCTTATAAGATTTTTCGTTTCTTGGTTGGTCGCTTCTCAATCTTTTGCTAGCCTTCATTTTGCACTAAGTATGATCACTACTCGTGCATTCAAAATCCTTTAAACCAGTTTTGCCACATGAGTCCACCATACCTACCTATATGTGGTATTTCTGTGCAGTTCTAAGCAAATTTGTATGTGCCATCTCTAATTTTCAAAATAAAATTTTCTTTTGTGTGCTCGTACCACTCATGAAATGGTAGGGGGTGGCTAATATATTTTCATGCTAGATATGATATTCTCAGGATGAGTGTTTATTCACTTGTCGTTGCATGAGAGTAAGGCAAAGGTATTAGAGATGCCCAGTCCCGAAACAAAAAATGAATTTACTTTATGTTGTCAATAATAAATTCCTTGGAAAGTGTTGGTATGGAAGGAACCCGTGGATACGGCTAGCCATGAAAATTGAAAGTACGGTTGAAAAAGGAATAAACTTTAATTTCTGTTTGGGATCTGCCTATGATATATCTAGCATGGAAAGTATTGGGAACTACTTGATCATTCTCGTTGATAGGAAAAGCATGCCTCCCAAAATGTTTTTATCTCTATCTCTTTTGCTTTGAGCTTTGGCACCTCTACAAATCCCTACTTCCCTCTACGAGGGCCTTTCTTTTACTTTATGCAATTTTTATTTTTAAGTTGAGTCTCCACTTTCTCTTATAAAGCACCAACTAAGGGGCATTATGATCGTACTTGAGCATTGGGTGTAGCTAATATGTGAGTATATTTCATGAATGGATCAATGATTGAGCATAATGGGCTAGGGATGACTTATTGTAGCATTGATATTTTGAAAGACATGGTTGCTTGTTGTCATGCTTGAGTATTTAAGTCATCATGTCAAAACTAGACAATTGCTTTGAACCATATATAGAAGTCCAAATGTCCATGCTATAAAGAAAAGAATATGAGATGAGCATGTTAGGCAGCATTCCACATCAAAAATTCTGTTTTATCATTTACCTGCTTGAGGACGAGCATGAATTAAGCTTGGGGATGTTGATACATCTCCAATGTATCTATAATTTTTGATTGTTCCATGCTGTTATATAATCATTCTTGGATGTTTTACAATCATTTTATATCATTTTTTGGTACTAACCTATTGACATAGTGCCAAGTGTCAGTTGTTGTTTTCTGCATGTTTTTACATCGCAGGAAATCAATTCCAAACGGAGTCCAAACGTAGCGAAACTTTTTGTCGATTTTTTGGGACAAGAAGACATCCAGTGGGCCAAAGAAATACCGAAGAGGGAGCCCGAGGTGAGCACAAGACACCAGGGCGGGTTGTGCCCACCTTGGTGGCCTCCCGAACCGCCTCTTTGCTCAATAAATACCCCAATATTCTAGAAACCCAAGGGGAGTCAACGAAAATCAATTCCAGTCGCTGCAAGTTCCAGAACCACCAGATCCAATCTAGACACCATCACAGAGGGGTTCATCATGTCCATTGGTGCCTCTCCAATGATGCATGAGTAGTTCTTTGTAGACCTACGGGTCCGTAGTTAGTAGCTAGATGGCTTCCTCTCTCTCATTTGATTCTCAATACAATGGTATCTTGGAGATCCATATGATGTAACTCATTTTGCAGTGTGTTTGTTGGGATACGACGAACTTTGAGTTTATGATCAGATCTATGTTTGTCGGTGCAACAAACACTGGGTCTGTTGACCATCTGTGCACAAGATCAAGATTGAAGCACCAGCTTAAGTCAGAGATTGAAGAACCAAGAGATTTGAAGAACCAACATGAAGCCTAGAAGGACTAAGATTGAGCCTATGAAGCAAGATATCGGCAAGAGAAGGGCCTCCCTTGCCGGGCAGACGAGCCCAGCAAGGGGTGAGGCCACCACCAGAAGCAAGCAACCGAGGCTCCCCGACAGAGCCTGCCGGGGTTTGCGGGGGCAGGACCGCCCCACCAACCACTCAAGCATGACTCATGTCGTCAATCAGTGCGGTGTCAAGCCGCAAGATGATTAAGTGGAAGCCATTCGCCACATGGCAGCCATTTCATATAGAGAAGCCTATAGATGACACCCGTCCTGCGACGTGTCAAGAGAGCAGGTGCGGAGTTGGCAAGATAGCCCAGCAGGCCTTGCCGGGCGCCAAGTGATGTGACACTAAGCGGCGCATTTAATGCACCCTGTCAGCCCCTAGAGTTAGGTATGATAGCACTATTTGCTATCATATTAGTGGATAATGACCACTTTGCCACTGTGGTGACCCCTAAATCTATAAAAGGAGGCCCATGGCACTCGTAGGAGGGGTTAGAAGGTTGGAAAGTTGACAACCCCAAGCCACCACACGCGCGTCGTCGCTGCGGCCCTAAGGCAAACCTTGCTGGGCAAGTGTACTACTAAAAGGACATGCGGTGCCCCCATGTGTGGTTTTGGCAATTGATGACATTCTCTATGGACTAATGGTTGCATTGAGTTATATTTGAAGGATCTGTCCATAGGCTTTTCTTGAAGTCCATGTGTTGGTTTCAAGGAGTTTATGAGTTGACCAAGGTGCTACTAAGGAATTATCGAAAGATTGGTCATGTGAGTGTTGAGCTTATTGCAAGCATGTCTTGAAGAAGAAGAGTGTGTCATTCATGTATACCTTCAAGACATCATCCAAATGAAGAGAGTTGGAAAGATTCAAGGTTTATCAAGACTAAGTCAACAGTGAATTATCCAAAGACATCATCCAAGGAGTTTATGAGTTGACCAAGGTGCTATTAAGGAATTATCCAAAGATTGGTCATGTGAGTGTTGAGCTTATTGCAAGCATGTCTTGAAGAAGAAGAGTGTGTGATCATTCATGTCAACCTTCAAGACATCATCCAAATGAAGAGAGTTGGAAAGATTCAAGGTTGATCAAGACTAAGTCAAGAGTGAATTATCCAAAGACATCATCCAAGGAGTTTATGAGTTGACCAAGGTGCTATTAAGGAATTATCCAAAGATTGGTCATCTGAGTGTTGAGCTTATTGCAAGCATGTCTTAAAGAAGAAGAGTGTGTGATCATTCATGTCTACCTTCAAGACATCATCCAAATGAAGAGAGTTGGAAAGATTCAAGGTTGATCAAGACTAATTCAAGAGTGAATCAAGTTGATCAACACACAAAGCATACAAGATGTACCGAGGGATCAAGTGATCCCATGGTATGGTAAGCATTGTCCATTATGCTTTGTGTACTAACCCATGGTATTCGTGAGAGTTCTTTGTGGGGTTAGGTTGCGGTGTGCAAGTTTAAGTAGAGCATCACGAAGAGATCATCCTTAAAGCATGCCATCCATTGTGCTGTCAATGGACTTGTGAAGATGTGCCAAAGAGCGACTCACCCATAGTAGAGTATGGGGCAATCAAGAAAGGTGGTACAACTTGAGGGAGTCAAGATCGTCATCATCTAGATTAAGTGGACTATGTGCAAGGCAAAGGTTTTCCCTTGATAGGTTCTCTATTTTACCGGTCTCATTGTGGTAGTTTGAAGACCGGGTTATAGGATCGATTGTTGTACTATCAAGGGGGGCTCTCAAGTGAGTAGCTTCATCGTATCATTCCTAGAGAGCTCAAACCATTGCATGCTTGCATCATCTTTCTTGGTTCTTGTTTGGTTTTCTCCTTGTGAGATTTGGAGCTTATGGTCATCTTCTTGACAAGCTCAAGTTCATCGAAAACCGAGTTCACATGCTTCTTCTATTGCATTTTCAGTGTTGGAGGTTTAACCAGTCTTATTCGAGGAAGGGTTCTCACCATTTTCTTATGGGCCTTTTCTTATTTCCTTCTTATTGTTATTTATATCAAGTTTGTGTTAGACCTTGTCGCTAGCTTTCCAAGAAACTTGGTTTCGTTCAATTTGGAGTCCATGTGCAGAAGTTCTGTCAGTTTTGGTGTCCTTAAAAAGGTTGCAGTGGTACTACCGCTCATGGGAGTGGTACTACCATTGGAGGGGATGTAATTTTTTTCTGCTCCGGACCAAAAACTTGTCATAAGTCAAGTGGTGGTAGGCACAGATGTATCTTTTTAGTACCGCTCGCAAGAAGTAGTACCGCTACCCTTTGAGGTAGTACCGCTACCCCTAGCGGTAGTACCCTGAGGTCGAACGGTAGTACCGCTCTGTGCGAGTTGTGAGCATAAAAATTGTATTTTCCCCTCCTATAAAAGGGGGTCTTCTTCCCCAATGAACCTTATCCTTTGAGCTCGTGTTCTTCCCCCATTGTTGACCTTCTTTGAGCTTGCTATCTCTCAATCCCTCCATGGATTCTTGCTAGTTGTTGGGGGAAAAGATAGAGGAGATCTAGATCCACATTTACACCAATCACTTTCTCCTCTATGTGAGGGGAACCCCTTGGATCTAGATCTTGGAGTTCTTGGTGTTCTCCTTCTTGTTCTTCCTCCCATTTCCCTCCCTAGAATTAGTTGTTTTGGTGGGATTTGGGAGAGAAGGACTTGGGCACTCCGTGTGCCCTTGCCATTGCATTTGGTGCATAGGTTTGAGTTCTCCATGGTGATACGTGGAAGTTACAAGTTGAGAAGCTTATTACTCTTGTGTTCTTGGTGCCCTTGAGCTTGTTCCTCTTGGGTGCTTGGGCGCCCTAGACAGTTGGTGGTGTTCGGAGCTCAATCATTGTGGTGTAAAGCTCCGGGCAAGCGTCGGGGTCTCCAATTAGGTTGTGGAGATCGCCCCGAGCAATTTTACGGGTTCCAGTGCCTGCCCCCAACGGTTGCCAAAGTGTATGGGTTCGGTGACCGCCCCCAAGGGTTGCCATTTGTATGGGTTCGGTGACCGCCCTCAAGGGTCCCTTAGTGGAATCATGGCATCTTGCATTGTGCGAGGGCGTGAGGAGATTACGGTGGCCCTAGTGGCTTCTTGGGGAGCATTGTGCCTCCACACCGCTCCAAACGGAGATTAGCATCCGCAAGGGTGTGAACTTCGGGATACATCGTCATCTCCGCGTGCCTCGGTTATCTCTTACCCGAGCCCTTTACTTATGCACTTTACTTTATGATAGCCATATTGTTTCTTCTCATATATCTTGCTATCACTTTGTTTTTTATCTTGCTTAGCATAAGTTGTTGGTGCACATAGGTGAGCCTAGTTGTTGTAGGTTTTGTGCTTGACAAATTAACTGCTAGGTTTATTCCGCATTTGTTCAAGCCTAAACCATAATTGTTTTAAAGCGCCTATTTACCCCCCTCTAGGTGACATCCTCGATCTTTCAATTGGTATCAGAGCCACGTCTCTCTTTATTAGGCTTTACCGCCTAGAGAGTAAAGATGTCGACTAGGGGATTAGGATTCTCTGACACTCTTAGTTTTGATGGCACAAATTTTGATGTTTGGGTAATTCGCATGCTTAATCTCTTTAGGGTCATGGACCCAAATTTAGAGCGAATTGTAGATATGGGTTTCCCCCTCCAAAGGATCCCCAAAGATTATCTTTAGAGGATGAGAAAAACTCTTATCTCAATGCTCAAGCTTCTAATGTGCTTTTCGATGCTTTGAGCAATGTAGTTATATTTCAACTCATGTCGTTCCGGGATGCTCATGAGTTGTGGACAAAGCTTCAAGATAAATATGGTGTGTCCAAGATTTGTGCGGATGATTGTTCTCCCTCCACCTCTGGCAGTGTTGCCTTCTCAACTTCTTCTTCTTCACCTACATGTGGGTTGCCACAAGGTAATGTTATGGTGAGTAGTGTTGGTCATTGCAATGATGATAGTGTGCTTATCGTTGATGACTATTCATCACTATCTTGTTGCCATACTCCATCTTTGGACTTTAACACTTCATCCACCTTACATGTTTCACATGCTTGTGTTGATAGTCCGTGCATATCATGTAGAAATGGCTTGACTAAATCTCATAATGATATGCTTGCTATATATTGTTGCCATGATAAAAATGCATGTATTTCCTCGAGTTGTTGTTCTAACAATGTAGAGGAAACCCAACACTCCATGGAATAAGATGTGGTCTCAAATGGTGCTTCAAGGGATCCTACATCATCATCTATTGCTTTATGCCTTATGGCTAAGGCTTCAAAGGTATCTCCTACTTTTAACCCCAATATGTCTCTTGATGATGATGTTAATGCTAATGATGATGAGGATAATGATGAAGAGAATGATAATGTTGCCTCCTTAAAAATTAAGGGGGAAATGATTTTTAAAGATCTTCATAAAAATAAAATTGCTCGTTCCAACTTCATGGAAATCATGTCCATTGCCATTGAAGGCAAGAAATATATTGAGGAGTTGGAATCTCATCTCCAGGAGCATGAGGTCACCATTGAAAAATGGAAGGTCATGAGCGTGATTACGCTAATGAGATTGTGGACCTCTCTCAAGCTCTTGAACTTGAACAAACCACCAAGGAATCTCTTGAGGAGACTTTTGCTCTAGAATTATCTAGAGTGAAGGAATCTCATGATAGAGCTCTTGAGGTGGCCAATGATTTTGAAACTAAAAATTAGAAGCTTGAAGTTGCACATGCTAAACTTCTTAAGGACTTTGGGCACCTCAAAAATGGCTCAAGGGTCATTAAGAGTGAGCTGATCGAACTCACCGAGTCTCATGCACAACTTAAAGCTTCATATTCAAAAGAGCTTGCCAAGTTGCCTTCTCCTCTTGCTATTATTGATTATTCTTGTGCTAGTAACTCTATTACTTGTGAAGCATCCATTTTTAAGGAGAATGTCGAGCTTCGGGCTCAACTTGAGTTGCTATCTAGCAATTATGGGAAATTGGAAGAAATCGATGAAAATCTCTCAAGCTCTCATGATGATCTTCTAGTATCCCATAATGTGCGAAAGATAGCTCATGAGGCCATGATTGCTAAGGTAACATCTAGTGAGCCTCATGTGGATACTAGCACTACTTTTAGTCAAAATGCTATATTGCCTTGTGCCAGTCCTCATGATTCATCCATGCGTAACATTGGTACATCTTGTGATGAATTGCTTTCATTGCCTTGTTGCTATAACGATGAAGCTTATACTTCCTCTAGTGCTTGTGTTGAGACTAACCATGTAGAGGAAATTAAAGAGCTCAAGGCCCAAGTCACTTCTTTGAAGAAAGACTTAGAAAAGTGTCATGAAGGGAAATCCACACTCAACAATATCTGAGTGTGCAAAAATCCCCCAATGACAAAGGTGGACTTGGATTCAACTCCAATAAGAAGAAGAAGTCCAAGATGAACAAGAAGAAGGGCCAAGAACAAGTCAAGAATTCAACCAAGATTGTTTGCTTCAAGTGCAAAATTGAAGGGCATCATGTTAGATCTTGCCCATTGAAGAAGAAGGCCATTAGTGACAAGAAACAAGGGAAGCGGCCACAAGTTCGTTCTCATGCTCAACCTCAAGTTGAAGAAAGGCCTCTTCCTAAGAAAACTCAAGCTAATGCTTATCAAGGTGAGAAATCAAGTGAGAAGAAAGTGAAGAGTAGATGTTGCTACCTATGTCGTGAGAAAGGTCACCTCGCTTCTTCATGCACTAGTGGTAACTTATCCAACCCAATTATTATTGATGATATCTATTCTCTTGGGAAGGATAAGGTTGGCAATGTGTTTGCCAAGTTTGTTGGTACTCAAAGTGGTTTCAAGCAAAGAACCATTTGGGTTGGCAAGCCTATTGTGAATAACCTCTTAGTACCCAACTTGGTTGGGGACCAACAAGCTCAAACTTGATCAATAGGTGTCTTTGGAAGGCTTTGGAGACTTGGCTACATTATGAAGAATTAAGGGGACTTCATCATTCTTATTGTCTCAAGCCAAGCCAATTGGGTTATCAAGTTTCTATCTTATATCCAATGTGCCTCCTTGCGGTAACTTGTACTTAATGTGTTTACATTGAAAGTTACTTGCCCCTTTGCATGTGTTTGTTTTGTTCCTTGCATGTGTTTATATATGTTGTGCCTCCAATTTTCTTATCTTGAGAAATCAAGTATGTGTATGTTGGTTTGCACATCATGTACATGTGTGTCGTACGTTGAGCCCTTGTAAATCTTGTTTGTATCTTAGTTGGCTCTTGTGAGAGATTAATGTAATATCCCATTGTGGGGGAGTGATGTGCCTTGTGCACCTCACAATCCTATAAATGTGTGTACATGAGGAATACCATCTAGTATTGATATTACAAGTTTATCTAGTCGCTATGTTGTATGTCTTCTCATGAGAAATTCAAATTCTAAATAGTCCATTAATTATCTCTTGTTGGGTTCTTATTGCCTCTTGTGAAGTTTTCTTTGGTATCATATTATGGGGGAGTAATGTGCTATGTGCAAATTACTAGCCTATAAAATGTGTACATTTGAGATATTGTCACCTAGAATTGATATTGCAAATTATCTTGTTCCTAGGTGGCATGTTAGCTCTACAAGTTGCAATTTGCTTTTGTATTTGGTGTGAAGATGATGATGGATATCTTTGAAATCTACCACCGGGAATCATATCCAACTACTTCTTGTCTCTTGACAGTTGGCAATCATTTGTGTGGTAGAAATTATTGATCATCTTTACATTGGCCTTTGCTTTTATTTGCCTTATCTCTTGCCTAGGATTGTGTCAACTCCCATTGTATTCCATACCACTTGTGGATCTTGTTATTTCCTTGAACTTGTCTAGTGTTTGTATAGATATAGTGAAAGTGGTGATCCTATCTTGTGCTTTTTGTATTCAAATGCAAATTCTCTATAATGCACAATGCTTGGGGGAGCTATTCTTTTTCTTAGAACACTCACATCGTGATCCTTATCAAGTGTGTGTTGATGGAATGCAAACCGTTTCTTTTTGGTACTTTGTGCCACCATGAAACTTTGTAGAGCACTTGGTTTGTTTGGAACCATTCTCTATTTTGGGACTTTGACATCTTTCTTTTCGCGTGTATCAATGGACATCTCATTCTTGATGTATCTTTCAGTTGATATCCTCCAAGCTATGATTTATTCATTTGGTATCTTTTCTTCACTTGGTATTTCTTTGTCAATTGGTATCGGTTCTTGAAAGTCTTGAGCATGCATATTAACTTCATGTAGTCTATTTGGCATGCTTTCTTTCTTCGACCCAATATATAGGGGAAACTCCACCAAGTCTCAAATTGGATGAGATGTGCATGACATTCATTTTCATATATATATGCACATATTCATGTGGAGTTTGTCCTATGTATTGTTGGTTCTCTAACTCTTTGGTCCCAATGAGTTTGGGTACCATTTTGTTTGTGTTGTTGTTCTAGGAACAATTGGAGATACATTGGATGCTCGACTCACTCACAAGGAAGGTGGTGTCATCATGTGCTTATTGGAGTCAAGATAGGATGTTCAATGAACTACTATCTAGTACCTTCAATTGGCATCTTCTGCATCCTTAAAAATGCTATCTCGGTAACAAGTATCTGTTCATGCTTTCCTCTCTTGCATTCAACCTTGTTGTAAGTGCATCTAGTGCCCCTTAGTGATTTCGGTGTATTGAAGACTTATAGGTTAAGGGACTAATGTGTTTATGAGTGTACACAGGTCCATAAGTCTATGAGGAGTTTGATATTTACACACATAGTCGACCCCTAAAAATGAAGTTCTTCGACTGAAGACAATGGATTTCTGAAGACTGAAGATGAAGAAATTGGTGCAATCCTGAAGACTTGGTATTCATTCGAGGAACATGAAGCATGAAGACTTTTGTTTTTGTAGTTTCATTTTCTCTTTCTTGAGTCATAGGAAACACCGTACTGTTAAAGGGGGTCGAGGAAATACTAAGGAAATTTTTTCAAGTGATGCTCAACTCAAATCCTACACCTACCAATCCCTTCGAGTGAAGCCATTGGAAATCTCACACAGCTGAGTCAATTTGTTCAGTGACAGAGACGAAGTTCTTCTGGTCTCTGAGGAATTTGTTCTGACTAAGGAGTTAGGAATTCGCCAGTGCGGATTGCCTACACAGTTAGGAACATGATAGCCCTGAGGAATTTGATACTCAAAATTCCGACCGTTGCTGTGCTATGCGCCAGCTGTCCCAAAATATGTACCCACCTAACGGTCATATCATTGAAGGGCATTTATGTCTTATCATGTCGGGCTGCTCCCTAGGCTATAAATAGCCACCCCGTACAACCACTAGTTGGTTGGCTACTCTGAGAGAAACTGACACTTGTCATTTGAGAGCATCCCATCCTCCGAGGACTTTGAGTGAAAATCATCAAGTGAGGAAAACCCAAACCCAAACACCTACAAACCCCAAGTGATTGAGCATCACTAAAGAGATTGATCCTGCGTGGATCCGACGCTTGTTACCTTTGAAGACTGTGCATCTTCCATACAGTTAGGCGTCATGGTCTAGAGCATCCAAGAGAAATTGTGGATCGCCGAGTGACCAAGTCTGTGAAGGTTTGGAAGTCACCTGAAGACTTACCACGAGTGATTGGGCGAGGTCTGTTTGACCTTAGCTCAAGGGGAATATGATGAGGACTGAGTGTCTTGAGCTGCGTGTTCAGGACTGGGTGTTCGGGACTGTGTGTCCTCAGGTTTAAATACCTAGCCGCCCTAACCAGATGTACAACTGTCACAGTAGTTGGAACTGGTCTACCAAATCATTGTCTTCACCAAGCTAACCGGTTCCATTTCCTCAACCCTTCCATTTCCTCATTTCTGTGTTGTGTGCTTGTTCTTATCTGTTTGAAGACTTTGACTGAAGACTTTCTCTATTTCCCCAGTTCAATTTCTTCAGTCTGTTTGTCTTATCCTGTGTTATCTTGTGTTTACGCTTTCTGTACTCTGTACTTGTTTTCATTTCATCATGAAGACCATGCTCAGGCACTGTTATGTTTACTTCTGAGTACTTATTCCGCTGCAAGTAGTTCTTCACTCATGAATTTCCTTACCCGCAAATTCCTCAATGAAGAATTCATAAAAATCGCCTATTCACCCAACCCTCTAGTCAATATAACACACTTTCAATTGGTATCAGAGCAAGGTACTCCCTTGTTCTGTGTGATTTTGGTTTAACCACCTGGAGTTTTAGTTATGTCGACCACATGAATGAAGACTGTGACTTGCCCCATCTTTGATGGTCATGCTTATCCCAAGTGGAAGGCCGTGATGAAGAAGCGCCTCATGGCGATGAACAGCGAACTCTGGACCGTCACCGAGATTGGTCTTACTGACCTATGCAAGATGGCGGAGGCTGATGATATTCGCAAATACACACTTCTCAACCTCACGGCAAAGGACATCATTTGCTCTAGCTTGTCATAAAATCAGTTCAGGAATGTTATGCATCTCAACCATGCAAAACTCATCTGGGACCGACTCTCTGAGGTCTATGAAGGTCATCGATCTCATCATGATCCCTGGTTCGAAGAATTCATGGAATCACGCAAGGCTATGACTTTCAATCCAGAGTCATCATCCTCTGCACCATGCCTTATGGCAAAAGGTGCCAAGGTAACTGACTGCTGCTTATCCGAGTCAAGTGATGATGAATCTGGTGATGAATTTGGGCCTAGTTATGTCAAACTTGCTTCCCTTGCCACTAAACAACAAAGAGCTTTGGAAAAAGTTCAATACATGCTGGATAAAAGTGATGATATGCTGGGTGAAGAAATGGATCAGTCGAAAGCTTTGGCTGATAGTCTTCAGAGACTTCAGTCTAAGTTTGACACCCTTCAAAGTGATCATAACACTCTCTTATCTGATCATGAGAAGCTTTCTTACGAATTTCTTCAAAGAAAGCAAGATCTTGAGCAGTTAAGAGTGAGTTATGAAGATCTTTAGAAGGAGCGTGATTCATCACTTGCTCAACAGATCAGCGCTACTCAGGATGAATTTGTTCCTCCATGTTTGAAGTGCATTGAACATGAAACTGCTAATTCTTCACCCGAATGCTCAAATACTTCCATTGCTGCAAATTCTTCAACTGACTCTGCTATCACTAATTCCTCATCCGAGGACATTGCTAGTATCACTAATGATGCAGGGCTGAAGGAATTGTATATGACATGCATGTACAAAAGCCTCAAAGGGCATCAGGCTCTTTGTGACGTGCTTAAAAAGCAGATCCTCAATAGGAACCCTACGAAAGAGGGTATTGCCTTTGAGAGGAAAATCAATGATGATGGGACCTACTCGAAACCTGAGCAGTATCCCAAAACCTCATGGGTTGCTGCAAAGGGACCTTCAGTGGATCCATTTACTTTATCTGGCTTTACATGTGAATCTTCATAATCTTCTGATGAGTCCATTGACTCTAACTATAAACTGTTCAAAAATCAGAATGGTGAAGTATTTGCTAGATATGTTGGCACTAACTGCAGGAACGGTCCTCCTATGAAGAAAATCTGGGTTCCCAAAAGATGCCTTGAAAATCTTCAGGTGAATATCATCATGACGCCACCTGTGAAGAATAGGAACCCCAGATCAAATTCTTCATATGGACCAAATTCTTCATATGGATCCAAGTCCTCATACGGACCAAACTCCTCACATGGATCATATTCCTCAAAAGGATCAAAGTCCTCATATGAACATCATCGTGCTAACCCGTCTGTTTCGCAGGGAAGATCTAAGGATTATGGATATGTGCATTATTCTTCAAATCATTATGTTCATAAGTCCTCGAAGAATTTCTCTGCTTACTCTTATGCTTACCCTAACCACTCTTATGTGAAACGAAGTGGATTGGCATCTATGCCACCTTTCTCTTATGGAGCTCACAGAATGATGAAATCTTTGCCACCCCTTCAGATATGGGTGGTGAAGAAAAAGAACTAATCTCTTATGCAGGGTCAGGTCTCCAGACGAACTTAATCGTCTGAAGAATTTGCTGGAGACCTGAATATGCTTGAAAGGACGCAAGCTAATCATGAAGAAATGAATTTTCATTTCTCACGTCCTCATTCTGCTTTACCTGTTTTATTGCTTGATGAAATTGATCTGGTGAAATTGATAACATATTCTTCATTGGTGAAGTATATGAGTTCGTAAGTTGCATTAATTCATCTACAGGATGATCCACCCAAAGCCATTGAGTGGGTCCTCGATAGTGGATGTACAAATCACATGACTGGTGACATGAGCTTATTGATGGACACTGCTTTATCTCCATCACATCTGAATCATATCACCTACGCCGACAAAGGCAAAAGCAAGGTATTGGGTCTAGGTAAGATTGCAATCTCAAAGGATCGACACATGGACAAAGTCATGCTTGTCGAGTCCTTAGGATTCAACCTCATGTCTGTCTCAATGCTTTGTGATCTTGATATGGTGGTTGTCTTTGGCAAGTATCATTGTGTTGTGATCATGGAAACTAACAATTCCAAAGTCTTCGGAGGCTTTAGGAGAGGAGATTTGTATATTGTTGATTTCTCTATACGACCACAACCTGCTACATGTCTTCTTGCAAAAGCTTCAGAAGGCTGGGTATGGCATCGATGACTTGGTCATGCTGGCATGAGGAATCTACACACAATCGCGAAGAAGAAGCATGTCATTGGCATTGAAAATGTCAAATTCCTCAAGGATCACTTATGTGGAGCCTGTGAAGCTGCAAAGATGACCAAGGACAAGCATCCAACAAAGACTATCATGACTACTACTCGACCATTTGAATTGCTTCACATGGATCTCTTTGGCCCTACTCACTATTCCACATTTACCAATGCTGCATCTTTATATGGCTTTGTCATTGTTGATGATTACTCTCGATATACATGGCTCCATATTATCACTTACAAAATTGAAGTGCAGGAAGTCTTCAAACGATTTTCCTCGAGGGCTTCAACTAACTTTAGTGTGAAGATCAAGCACATCAGGAGTGATAATGGAACCGAGTTCAAGAACACTGGTCTTGATGACTATCTTGATGAACTTGGTATTACTCATGAGTTATATGCTCCTTATACTCCTCAGAAAAATGGCGTCGTGGAGCACAAGAACAGGACTCTTGTTGAGATGGCCCGCACTATGCTTGATGAGTACAAGACACCTCCTCGCTTCTGGCCTGAGGCAATTGATACTGCGTGCCACATCATCAACAGGGTATATCTTCACAAATTCTTCAAGAAGACAACATATGAACTTCTCACTGACAAGAAACCCAATGTGAGTTATTTCAAAGTCTTCGGTGCTAAATGTTGGATTAGAGATCCTCATCACAGTTCTAAATTTGCGCCGAAAGCACATGAAGGTTTTATGCTCGGTTATAGTAAGGACTCGCACACCTACAGAGTCTTCAACACCTGTCATCACAAGGTTGTTGAAACTGTAGATGTGCGGTTCGATGAGACTAATGGCTCGCAAAGAGAGCACCTACCTCCTGTGACAGATGAAATACGTACCTCCTGAGGAATCTATTAAGTTAAAGGCTATAGAGGATGCCATTCCTACTGAAGAATCTTTTGAAGAAGTTATTCCAGAACATGAACAATGTCATGCTGATGCACCTAAGGAAAATGGTGCTGAAGAAAATGCTGATCAAATTCCTCAACGTCAACCCACTCATCCTCGCGTTGCAAATGAAGTGCAAATTGAGAAAATCATCAGCGACATCAACATTCCAGGTCCTCTCACACGCTCAAGAGCTTCAATTTATCTAACTTTTGTGGGCACTTTGCTTTCGTCTCTATCACAGAGCCCACTAAGGTAGATGAAGCATTTCTGGAGCCTGAGTGGATTCAAGCTATGCAAGAGGAATTACATCAATTCGAGCTCAACAACGTATGTGAACTGGTCAAACGTCCAGATCCTCACAAGCGCAATATCATCAACACAAAGTGGATCTACCGCAACAAGCAAGATGAAAATGGCCTTGTGGTGAGGAATAAGGCATGGCTTGTAGCTCAAGGCTACACACAGGTTGAAGGAATTGATTTCGATGAAACTTTTGCACCTATTGCTAGACTTGAAGCTATTCGCATATTACTTGCTTATGCTAGCCATCATGATATCACTTTATATCAAATGGATGTGAAAAGTTGATAACCCACAAGTATAGGGGATCGCAACAGTTTTCGAGGGTAGAGTATTCAACCCAAATTTGTTGATTCGACACAAGGGGAGCCAAAGAATATTCTCAAGTATTAGCAGCTGAGTTGTCAATTCAACCACACCTGGAAACTTAATATCTGCAGCAAAGTGTTTAGTAGCAAAGTAATATGATAGTACTGGTATTGGTAGCAAAAAGTAACAGTAGTAAAAGCAATGTTTTTGGTATTTTGTAGTGATGATAGCAATAGCAACGGGAAAGTAAATAAGCGAAGAACAGTATATGGAAAGCTCGTAGGCAATGGATCGGTGATAGAGAATTATGCCGGATGCGGTTCATCATGTAACAGTCATAACCTAGGGTGACACAGAACTAGCTCCAGTTCATTGATATAATGTAGGCATGTATTCCAATATAGTCATACGTGCTTATGGAAAAGAACTTGCATGACATCTTTTGTCCTACCCTCCCGTGGCAGCGGGGTCCTTACGGAAACTAAGGGATATTAAGGCCTCCTTTTAATAGAGAACCAGAACAAAGCATTAACACATAGTGAATACATGAACTCCTCAAACTACGGCCATCACCGGTAACTATCCCGATTATTGTCACTTTGGGGTTAACGGATCATAACACATAATAGGTGACTATAGAATTGCAAGATAGGATCATGAACACTCATATATTGATGAAAACATAATAGGTTCAGATCTGAAATCATGGCACTCGAGCCCTAGTGACAAGCATTAAGCATAGCAAAGTCATAGCAACATCAATCTCAGAACATAGTGGACACTAGGGATCAAACCCTAACAAAACTAACTCGATTACATGATAGATCCCATCCAACCCATCACCGTCCAGCAAGCCTACGATGGAATTACTCACATACAGTGGTGAGCATCATGAAATTGGTGATGGAGGATGGTTGATGATGACGACGATGGCGACTGATTCCCCTCTCCGGAGCCCCGAACGGACTCCAGATCAGCCCTCCCGAGAGGTTTTACGGCTTTGCGGTGGCTCCGTATCGTAAAATGTGATGATTTCTTCTCTCTGATTTTCCCCCCCGAAACACAATATATGGAGTTGGAGTTGGAGTCGGAGAGGCAACAGGGGGCCCACGAGGTAGGGGGCGCGCCCTAGGAGGGCAGGGGCGCTCCCCACCCTTGTGGAGAGGTGGTGGGCCCCCTGGCCTTCATCTTTTGCAGGTATTTTTCTTATTTTCTGAAAAGTGGCTCCGTGAAGTTTTAGGTCATTCCGAGAACATTTGCTCCTGCACATAAATAACACCATGGTAATTTCGCTAAAAACAGCGTTAGTCCGGGTTAGTTCCATTCAAATAATGCAAGTTAGAGTCCAAAACAAGGGCAAAAGTGTTTGGAAAAGTAGATACATTGGAGATGTATCAACTCCCCCAAGCTTAAACCTTTGCTTGTCCTCAAGCAATTCAGTTGATAAACTGAAAGTGAAAAATTAAAACTTTTACAAACTCTGTTTGCTCTTGTTGTTGTAAATATGTAAAGCCATCATTCAAGTTTTCAGCAAAGATTATAACTAACCACATTCACAATAACGCATTGGTCTCAAGTTTACTCATATCAATAGCATAATCAACTAGCGAGCCATAATAATAAATCTCGGATGACAACACTTTTTCAAAACAATCATAATATGATGTAACAAGATGGTATCTCGCTAGCCCTTTCTGAGACCGCAAAACATAAATGCAGAGCACCTTTAAAGACCAAGGACTGACTATACATCGTAATTCATGGTAAAAGAGACCTAGTCAAGTCATACTCAATGTAAACTAACAGTAATGAATGCAAATGACAGCGGTGCTCTCCAACTGGTGCTTTTTAATAAGAGCATGACGACTCAGCATAAAAGTAAATAGATAGGCCCTTTGCAGAGGGAAGAAGGGATTTGTAGAGGTGCCAAAGCTCGGTTTTGAAACAGAGGTGAATAATATTTTGAGTGGTATACTTTCATTGTCAACATAACAACCAAGAGATGGCGATATCTTCCATGCTACACACATTATAGGCGGTTCCCAAACAGAATGGTAAAGTTTATACTCCCCCTTCCACCAACAAGCATCAATCCATGGCTTGCTCGAAACAACGAGTGCCTCCAACTAACAAGAGTCCTAGGGGGAGTTTTGTTTGCAATTATTTTGATTTAGTTTGCATAAAGCATGGGACTGGGCATCCCGGTGACCAGCCATTTATCTCGTGAGTGAGGAGCGGAGTCCACTCCTCTTGAGAATAACCCGCCTAACATGGAAGATACAGACAACCCTAGTTGATACATGAGCTATTCGAGCATACAAAACAGGTTATTTATTTGAAGGTTTAGAGTTTGGCACATACAAATTTACTTGGAATGGCAGGTAGATACCATATATAGGTAGGTATAGTGGACTCATGTGGAATAACTTTGGGGTTTAAGGAGTTTGGATGCACAAGCAGTATTCCCTCTTAGTACAGGTGAAGGCTAGCAAAAGACTGGGAAGCGACCAGCTAGAGAGTGACAACAGTCATGAACATGCATTAAAATTAATCAACATCGAATGCAAGCATGAGTAGGATATAATCCACCATGAACATAAATATCGTGAAGGCTATGTTGATTTTGTTTCAACTACATGCGTGAACATGCGCCAAGTCAAGTCACTTAAATCATTCAGAGGAGGATACCACCCTATCATACCACATCATAACTATCTCAATAACATGTTGGCATGCAAGGTAAACCATTATAACTCATATCTAATCAAGCATGGCACAAGAAACTATGATCTCTAGTTGTCATTGCAAACATGTTTATTCATAATAGGCTGAATCGGGAATGATGAACTAATCATATTTACAAAAACAAAAGAGGTCGAGATCATACCAGCTTTTCTCATCTCAGTCAGTCCATCATATATCATCATAATTGCCTTTCACTTGCATGATCGAATGATGTGAATAATAATAATAGTGCATGTGCATTGGACTAAGCTGGAATCTGCAGGCATTCAATAAACAGGAGAAGACAAGGCAGTATGGGCTCTTTTGTCAGATCAACAATAATGCATATACGAGCCACTTCAACAATTTAATTATGGTCTTCTCCTATCGACCCCCAAAGAAAAGAAAAGAAATAAAACTATTTACACGGGAAAGCTCCCAACAAGCAAAAGAAGAACATGAAATCTTTTTGGCTTTTCTTTTTAATTACTACTACAAGCATGGAAATTAAACTGGTCAAAAGCTACAACTAATTTTTTTGGTTTTTCTTAAGGTTTATTAAACACACAAGAAGAAATCTTAAAAGGAAATTAAACTAGCATGGATGATACAATGAAAAAGTATGAGCACTGACATCTAGCAATGAGTGTGTGAACATAAATGTAATGTCGGTGGGAAATACGTACTCCCCCAAGCTTAGGCTTTTGGCCTAAGTTGGTCTATGACCACGGCTGGCCTGGCGGATATCCATAATAGTAGTTGGGTCGTACTGAGAAGAAGAAGAGGAAGACTCCGATTGCCACTGACTGACAATCATCTCCGGATCCCACTGGTAATTAGACAGTCGTGAAGGATCAACTTGTGGTTCCGGCTTTGGCTCCTTGGCTGGTGCAGGGTTGCGGTAGGCGTGAATAGCCTTCAACGGAACAAGGTACGTGCCTGAAGATAAATCAAACAAAGAAGGAGCAGGCAGGGTAATAGTCTCAGGATGATGTTTATTAAAGAACAATTGATATTTAAGCTCTCCTTCCCTATTCTTAACAATAAAATCATGTGCCACCATACTTTTATAATCTAGATAAACATGAGGCAACACCTTTTCTTCCTTCTCAAAATGCCTAATAGGTATGTTAAAATGTGCATCTAGGCGTGAAGCATAGATGCCTCCAAAGATGGGCCCTTGGTATGGTTCAGACTTAACCGTTTGGCAGTAATAGCGCCCATACTAAAAGTGTTATCACGGTATAAACCGTGGAGCAGAATAATTATATCAGGGATAGTAAGGTTTCCACAATTTTCGCGTCCAATTAGGCAACGACTAGCAAATAATGCAAAGTAACATAAAACAGGAAAATGTATGCTAGTGATTCGTGCATCGGAAACCTTCCTAGTTCCCCCTACAGTGCTAGTATTAATGAACCCCTCCACATCATCGTGATGTGGTTCTTCTGTCTTGCCCTCAAAAGGGACTAAACAAACCAGACAAAAATCATAAAGTGACATCTCCTTATGCTCATCATATAAATGAAACTCCACCGTAGGTGGTGAGCTCCTAGAATGGAAATTAAAATTTGCACAAAGATATTTGTGAGTAAGAGATACTGATCGCACTGGTCATGGATGAAAGCGGCGAGGCCTGCATTTTTAGCCAATTCATGAAAATATTCATAAATCCCGGCTGCTCTCAAGAAATCATCGGAAGGCCATTCACACGCCCGAATCTCTGCGGTGCAAGGCAGATTATACTTAGGCTTTGGTGCCTTTTCCTTCGAGCTTTGGCTCGATGAGCCCCTCAATAGTCTCCTCATCATTTTCTGAAAAAATCTGAAATTTTTAGCAACTTCAAAATAAAAGTAAACCAAACTCAATAATATTGATAGCAACTACTCCTACAAGTGCCTAGGGCCTATATCATGCATCAAAACTACTTTTGACCATATAAATTTGACATGCAAGCTCAAGAACAGGGTCACCTAAGCAGCAAAAATTTGCAATGAATAAAGCACTAGAACAAAAACTAATTGGACCAATCAAGGAGTCACATACCAAGGAACAATCTCCCCAAGCAGTTTTGTGAGAGGTGCTTTGAGCAAAGAGATCTAAAATGGCAGCAAAACGAGCTTGGACTCAGGTTTGAGCTGGTTATTCGTGTTTGTGGGAGGAAGAAGAAGTGTATGGGTGAAAGAATAAGTGGAGGAGGGCCACCGTGCGCCCACGAGGCAGGGGGGCGCGCCCAGGGGGTAGGGCGCGCCCTCCACCCTCGTGGGCAGGTGGTTAGCCCCCCTGCTATGTTGTCAGTGCCAAATATTCTCAAATATTCTAGAAAAAATCATATTTAAATTTCAGGGCATTTGGAGAACTTTTATTTTCGAAGTATTTTTATAATGCACGGATAATCAGATAACAGATAGAAAAATATTTATTTTTATTTTATTTAATATAAGTAACAGAAAGTAAAAGTGGGGTACAGAAGGTTGTGCCTTCTAGTTTCATCCATCTCATGATCATCAAAAGGAATCCTCTAACAAGGTTGATCAAGTCTTGTTAACGAACTCATTCCGAATAACATGGAACCGGAGAAATTTCAAATAACACTATGTTACCTCAACGGGGATATGTACATCCCCAATAATAAGAATATCATATTTCTTCTTGACAGTAGGAAGATGAAATTCAAAACCTCCAAATATAATCGATGGCATTTTTCCAATAGAGTTGATACTATGAACTTGAGGTTGTTTCCTCGGAAAGTGTACCATATGCTCATTGCCATTAACATGAAAAGTGGGATTGCCTTTAGTGAAATCAATAACAACCCTTGCAGTATTCAAAAAGGGTCTTCCAAGAATAATAGACATACTATCGTCCTCAGGAATATCAAGAATAACAAAGTCCGTTAGAATAGTAACGTTTGCAACTACAACAGGCACATCCTCACAAATACCGACAGGTATAGCAGTTGATTTATCAGCCATTTGCAAAGATATTTCAGTAGGTGTCAAGTTATTCGAATCAAGTCTACGATATAAAGAGAGAGACATAACACTAACACCGGCTCCAAGATCACATAAAGCAATTTTAACATAGTTTCTTTTAATAGAGCATGGTATAGTGGGTACTCCTAGATCTCCAAGTTTCTTTGGTATTCCACTCCTAAAGGTATAATTAGCAAGCATGGTGGAAATTTCAGCTTCCGGTATCTTTCTTTTATTTGCAATTATATCTTTCATGTACTTAGCATAAGGATTGGTTTTGAGGATATCAGTGAATCACATACGCAAAAAGATAGGTCTAATCATTTCAGCAAAGCGCTCAAAATCCTCATCATCCTTTTTCTTGGATGGTTTGGGAGGAAAAGGCATGGGTTTATGAACCCAAGGCTCTCTTTCTTTACCATGTTTCCTAGCAACAAAGTCTTTTTTATCATAACATTGATTCTTTGATTGTGGGTTACCAATATCAACAACAGGTTCAATTTCTACATCATTATCATTACTAGGTTGAGCATCATCTTGAACATTATTATTAGCATTATCACTGGTTTTAGGTTCATTACCAGATTGTGTTTCAGCATCAAAAATAGAAATATCATTTGGATTCTCAGGTGTTTCAACAATAAGATCACTAGAAGCATGCAAAGTCCTATCATTTTTCTTTTTCTTCTTTTTAGAAGGACTAGGTGCATCTATGTAATTTCTCTGAGAATCTTGCTCAATTCTCTTAGGGTGGCCTTCAGGATACAAAGGTTCCTGAGTCATTCTACTAGTTCTAGTAGCCAGTCTAACAGCATTATCATTATCTTTACTATTCAATTCATTGAGCAAATCATTTTGAGCTTTAAGTACTTGTTCTACTTGAGTGGTAACCATAGAAGCATGTTTACTAATAAGTTTAAGTTCACCTTTAACATTAGCCATATAATCACCCAAGTGTTCAAGCATATTTGAATTGTATTTCAATTGTCTACCAAAATAAGCATTAAAGTCTTCTTGCTTAGCCATAAATTTATCAAACTCATCTAAGCATGGGCTAGCAAATTTAGTAAATGGGATTTCAGCTTTATCATATCTATAGAGAGAATTTACCTTTACTACCTGTATCGGGTTATCAAGACCATGAGTTTCTTCAATAGGTAAAGGATTAAGATTATATGTTTCTTCAATAGGCAGTAAATTAAGACCATGTATTTCTTCAATAGGAGGTAAATTCTTAACATCTTCAGCTTTAATACCTTTTTCTTTCATAGATTTCTTTGCCTCTTGCATATCTTCAGGACTGAGAAATAGAATACCCCTCTTCTTCGGAGTTGGTTTAGGAATAGGCTCAGGAATTGGCTCCGGAGGTGTCCAATTATTTTCATTTGTCAACATATTATTCAATAGAATTTCAGCTTCATCCGGTGTTCTTTCCCTGAAAACAGAACCAGCACAACTATCCAGGTACTCTGGAGGCATCGGTTAGTCCACTATAAAAGATATCAAGTATTTTATTTTTCTTAAGAGGATGATCAGGCAAAGCATTAAGTAATTGGAGAATCCTCCCCAAGCTTGTGGGAGACTCTCTTCTTCAATTTGCACAAAATTATATATATCCCTTAAAGCATCTTGTTTCTTATGAGCAGGGAAATATTTAGCAGAGAAGTAATAAATCATATCCTGGGGACTACACACACAACCAGGATCAAGAGAATTAAACCATATCTTAGCATCACCCTTTAATGAGAACGGAAATATTTTAAGGATGTAAAAGTAACGAGTTCTCTCATCTTTAGTGAACAGGGTGGCTATATCATTCAACTTAGTAAGATGTGCCACAACAGTTTCAGATTCATAACCATGAAAAGGATCAGATTCAACCAAAGTAATTATATCAGGATCAACAGAGAATTCATAATCCTTATCAGTAACAAAGATAGGTGAACAAGCAAAAGCAGGGTCAGGTTTCATTCTAGCATTTAGAGATTGCTTACTCCATTTAGCTAATAAAATTTTGAGTTCATTTCTATTTTTGCAAGCTAAAATAGCAAAAGAAGCTTCTTGATCAAAAACATAACCCTTAGGAATAACAAGTGATTCTTCATCATCACTTTCATCAGTATCATCAGATTCAATATTTTTAATTTCTCTAGCCCTAGCAATTTGTTCATCAAGAAAATCATTAAGTGGCATAGTAGTATCAGGCATAGAGGTAGTTTCATCATAAATATCATGCATAGCAGAAGTGGCATCATCAATAACATGCGACATATCAGAACGAATAGCAGAAGAAGGTGTAGTTGTCGCAAACTTACTCATAATAGAAGGTGAATCAAGTGCAGAGCTAGAAGGCAGTTCCTTACCTCCCCTCGTAGTTGAGGGATAGATCTTGGTTTTTGGATCTCTTAAGTTCTTCATAATGATAAGCAGATATATATCCCAAGTGACTCAAAGAATAGAGCAATGCTCCCCGGCAACGGCGCCAGAAAATAGTCTTGATAACCCACAAGTATAGGGGATCGCAACAGTTTTCGAGGGTAGAGTATTCAACCCAAATTTGTTGATTCGACACAAGGGGAGCCAAAGAATATTCTCAAGTATTAGCAGCTGAGTTGTCAATTCAACCACACCTGGAAACTTAATATCTGCAGCAAAGTGTTTAGTAGAAAAGTAATATGATAGTAGTGGTAACGGTAGCAAAAAGTAACAGTAGTAAAAGCAATGTTTTTGGTATTTTGTTGTGATGATAGCAATAGCAACGGGAAAGTAAATAAGTGAAGAACAATATATGGAAAGCTCGTAGGCAATGGATCAGTGATGGAGAATTATGCCGGATGCGATTCATCATGTAACAGTCATAACCTAGGGTGACACAGAACTAGCTCTAGTTCATTGATATAATGTAGGCATGTATTCCGAATATAGTCATATGTGCTTATGGAAAAGAACTTGCATGACATCTTTTGTCCTACCCTCCCGTGGTAGCGGGGTCCTTACGGAAACTAAGGGATATTAAGGCCTCCTTTTAATAGAGAACCGGAACAAAGCATTAACACATAGTGAATACATGAACTCCTCAAACTACGGTCATCACGGTAAGTATCCCGATTATTGTCACTTCAGGGTTAATGGATCATAACACATAATAGGTGACTATAGACTTGCAAGATAGAATCAAGAACACTCATATATTGATGAAAACATAATAGGTTCAGATCTAAAATCATGGCACTCGGGCCCTAGTGACAAGCATTAAGCATAGCAAAGTCATAGCAACATCAATCTCAGAACATAGTGGACACTAGGGATCAAACCCTAACAAAACTAACTCGATTACATGATAGATCCCATCCAACCCATCATCATCCAGCAAGCCTATGATGGAATTACTCATGCACAGCGGTGAGCATCATGAAATTGGTGATGGAGGATGGTTGATGATGACGATGGCGATGGATTCCCCCTCTCCGGAGCCCCGAACGGACTCCAGATCAGCCCTCCCGAGAGGTTTTAGGGCTTGGCGGCGGCTCCGTATCGTAAAACGTGATGATTTCTTCTCTCTGATTTTTTTCTCCCCGAAACACAATATATGGAGTTGGAGTTGGAGTCGGAGAGGAAACAGGGGGCCCACGAGGTAGGGGGCGCGCCCCCCACCCACGTGGAGAGGTGGTGGGCCCCCTGGCCTTCATCTTTTGCAGGTATTTTTCTTATTTTCTAAAAAGTGGCTCCGTGAAGTTTCAGGTCATTCCGAGAACGTTTGCTCATGCACATAAATAACACCATGGTAATTCTGCTGAAAACAGTGCCAGTCCGGGTTAGTTCCATTCAAATCATGCAAGTTAGAGTCCAAACCAAGGGCAAAAGTGTTTGAAAAAGTAGATACGTTTGAGACGTATCAAAAGTGCATTCCTCAATGGTAAGCTTGAGGATGAAGTATATGTTGCTCAACCCCCAGGTTTTGAAGATCCAAAGCATCCTGACAAAGTCTTTAGACTCAATAAGGCCCTTTATGGCCTCAAGCAGGCCCCACGGGCGTGGTATGATACTTTGAAGGAATTCCTCATGAAGAAAGGCTTCAAACTCGGTTCACTTGACCAAACTCTTTTCACCAAATCTTATGATGGTGAATTGTTTGTGTGCCAAATATACGTTGATGATATTATCTTTGGTTGTATGGACCAACGTTATACTGATGAATTTGTCTATATGGTGAGTGAAGAATATCAAATGTCTATGATGGGAGAATTAAAATTCTTCTTAGGTCTTCAGATTCGTCAACACCGCAATGGCATATTCATATCTCAGGAGAAATACCTCATGGATGTACTGAGGAAATTCGGCATGCAAGACTACAAAGGAGTCAAAATCCCTATGCCCACAAATGGCCATCTATGCACTGATGAAAATGGTATTGACTTTGATCAAAAGGTATACCGCTCCATGATTGGTTCTTTATTGTACCTATGTGCATCTAGGCCAGATATTATGCTTAGTGTTTTCATGTGTGCCCAATTTCAAGCTACACCGAACGAATCACACCATAAGGCTGTGAAGCATATTCTTCGATATCTAGCTCACACACCAACACTTGGATTATGGTACCCCAAGGGCTCGGCTTTTGATGTCATTTGATTTTCAGACTCTGACTATGCTGGTGATCGTGTGGATCGCAAGTCAACATCTGGCACATGCCATTTCCTCGGACGATCTTTGGTCTGTTGGTCCTCGAAGAAACAGAACTGCGTATCACTGTCTACTGCTGAAGCTGAGTACATTGCTGCTGATTCTTCCTGTGCTCAATTGCTATGGATGAAGCAAACTCTCAAGGACTACAGCATCAACGTGAAGAATGTGCCACTCTACTGTGACAATGAGAGTGCCATCAAGATTGCTCATAACCTAGTTCAGCACTCGAAGACAAAGCACATTCAGATTCATCATCATTTTCTTCGTGATCATGTGAAGACTGAAGAACAACTAGCCGATATCTTCACTAAGCCCTTGGATGAGAAGAGATTTAGCAAGTTGCGGTGTGAGCTAAATATCCTAAAATCTTCGAATGTTCTTTGAAAAGTACACTCATCCTAACACTTATGCAAAATTGATGACTTAGATGTGCAACACATGAAGAAACGTTTTTCTTCAATCAATGAAGACTAACACTCTAAGTGTGAAGAAATTAACGAAGAATTTGATTCTCAGACCCCTACGACAATTGTACGCGGTGTATGAAATAATCATTCTTATACGGTGGGTCACGCCACCACAAAATGTTGAAAATCTTCAATTGAGCTTTTCCTCAGTTGTTTGAAATTCCTCAGTTGTTTTTCAACTTGCATTGCCTTCACCATTTCCGTCGTTTTTCTTCATTGGCTATATATATATATGAGTTTATGTCCTCTACAGCATTCACTTATAGCTAATTCTTCATATTGTCTTTTCTGCTAAGTGAATGTGATCGGACCCTTCTCCCTCTATGTTATACTCAACCCAATCTTCATTGTGTCCTTGTCAGCTGAAGAATTTGCGAACGGAACTTTTAACTTATCCTATCTAAATTTTCGGCTTTGCCACTCAAACCGTTCCACATCCCACGACAACACTTATCCATTCACCCACGATCTCACATTATCTCCACTTCTCAGTACGTGGGTGACACATGTCAAGCGAATGAGAAGGGTCAGGGGCACGTTCGTCCAATTTCTTCGGGCGAATAGTTTTTTTTCACCGTGGCTATAAATACCCCTTCCCTTCCTCACTTCACTTTTACTCCGCTCGTTCTCACTCCAGCTCGAGCTTCTCAAACCCTAGCACTGCCGCTACTTCATCGTCGCCGTTGAGGAAGAGCTTCACTGCCTCGACCTCGTCGCCGTCATACTCACGCCGGCTGCGGATTTCTTCACTTCACCACCGCCGTAGCTGTCTTCCTTTGCCAAGTTAGGGCGTGGAAGATCTGAACTGACGAACTTCACATCTACACCTCTCAGTTCGTCGTGTTCTTCATCTAGGGTAATTAAAAGTTACTTTTACTGCCCTTTTGATTCAAATGATAACTACAAAATCTTCAAAGTTGTTTATTCTTCAAATTCATCACACACTGAACACCTCACATGTCATTTGTTCTTGATTCATTTCTCTAAGCTATATTTTTCTTCAAGATTCCTCAAATGTGTGGATTTTCGATCTATACATCTCTGGAACTTAAGACAAAGAACGCTTAGTGAAATTCTTCAAGACTCATCTGGTCAAATTCCTCAAACTTGCTCCTTTTGAAAAACCTCTGAGAACGCATATGACCTCTCGATATTCCTCGCAACTATACTCTGTTCACAGGTACTCATGTCAGCTGCTGAATCACTAGGTTCTCATCAACTTAACTCATTTCCAGCGTTCCTCGAAGAAAAGCTGCATACATCTTCAGAGAATTCTGTTGTTGAAATTCCTCATCTGAAGAAAATGGCTGATGGAAAGAAGCCACAGAAGGGAGGAAAGAGGCCCGAGGTCAATACTGCTTTTGAGATCCCTGATGACATATACAAGGACTATTGCACTCTTGATGAGGCCACTCATGGAAAGGAAACTAAGAATGAACGCAAAGTGCGCATTCAAAGAATAGAGAGGAGATGGGCAAGAGAGTGGAGGGAGTACAGGTATGTTACTCCCAAGTACATGAAGAAATTCGCTCTCAACCCTCCATGCCCAAGACCTCCATTGGCACCTGGACAAGAAGCAGATCCCACCAGCCTCAAGCGCGGTGGGGATTATCCTGATGAATGGGCCAAGCGCCAGGCCAAGTTGGCCACACAAGCAAGAGAAGCAGTGAGGAAATTCAATGAAGACTCTGCTGCTGCTGCCACTGCTGAGGCCTCTACAAGCAAGCCAAAGAAGCCTGCTCACAAGCCAAGTGCTTCATCCGCAATGCCCTCTCGGCCAAGTTCCTCGGCAATGCCCTCACGGCCAGATTCTTCAAAGCCCTCAAGGCAAACTCCTCAAGCTGCTCCCACTCCAAAATCCTCAGCTCCTCTGCCAAAGTCCTCAGCTGCTCCAACCAAATCCTCAGCACCTGCGCATCTCGCCACGTGCCAAAGGACGACATGCATCTCTATTGCCTCAGGAGCATCTGCTAGTTCGCTAGCACCACTCCAAAAGAAGCAGGTCACTTTTCAAGTGCCGTTCGATGAAGACGAAGCTGATGAACTAGCAGAAATCATCAGAGACAGGCAGGTCAAGGCCGCTAGAGCCAAGGGCACAAGTGTGCCTCTGCTTTTGGATCCAAAGTTGATCCTTGAGTACATTGGTCTATGGCACAAGGACCCAAATACTCCTATGCCTGATTTCAAGTTGGCTCCTGGCCAAAGTCATATGTTGACTCACTTCATTCAAGAAGAAAAATGGAAATTTGAAAAGGCCAGGCAGATCAAGAAAGCGCAGTACAAGAAGGAGCGCTTCCTGAAGAAAAACGTTGTCTCTATGACAACTGAAGAACTCGTAAATATGCAGTCTGAGATCAAGAAGCTCAGTGATGACTTTGATGCATACCATGCTGATTGGTTGGGAGCCAAGGTTCGTTTTGTGAGACTCGCTGACAACTTCACCTCCACTGTTGCTGCCCAATCGCAACAAGAAATTCCTCAGGCTGCTGCATCTGCTCAGCCTACTGAAGAAAATGCCAGCACCGCTGATGAAAATCTGGCTGCTGAAGAAAATGCAAATTCCAGGGCTAATGACTGCATTCCAACCGCTGAAGAAATTGCCAGGGCAACCACTAGTGTTGTGCGTGAAGAAAGTGAAGACGTCAGGGCAACTGCATCAGTTGTGCCTGAAGAAATTCAACCAAATTCCTCTGCTCCTCCTGCGCCTACACCAACTCCAATCCTTCCATCTGCATCAGATGTGAAGAAGACCAAGGCTGCAGAGCGTGCAGCAGTGAAGAAAAGGAAGGCATCAACTTCATCAGATTCTTCAGACCCGAAGAAGATGAAGCCATTGACTAGCTCATTTGACAACCCAATTGATGATGTTCTTATCTCAACCATGCCATCAAAGGACCTTGTTCCTTTTGATGAAGAATATGTGATTCCAAGTGAATCTGATGAAGAGAATCCTTCTGCTTCTTCGTCTGAGCAGTTGGATGAAGAAATTGAAGTGGATGAAATCCCTTCAATCCCAATTATCTCATCGCCCATGCCTCAGTTCACTGCTGAAGAGGCCGGCGTTGAAGAAATGGATGAAGAAGTCGATGTGGACATTGGATGCAGCACGCCAGTGCTGAATGATGACTTTTAGGAAAGTCAGCACCCCAACTCTCCTCTGTTCACACCTCTTCAACAAATTCCTCAGTCCCCAGTAACTACTGAAGTCCAAATGGGTTCTGAAGGACCTCGTGCAACTCCGTCCATCCATGAAGAAATTCCAGCCACTAGTGCTGATGAAAATGTAAATGAAGAATTGAAGTCCCAGGCTGCCACTGAAGAAGTACCTAAAATTCCTCAGCCTGTGGAACCTGAGATCGAGATACCTTAGGTTGTGATGTAATTGACTAACACTCCTCACCCCAAGCCAAAGGATCCCTTCTTGAAGAAACAAAAATTCAAGGCTGATGACTTCTTTGGCGAGCATGTATTCTTCACTGACTACAATCCTTATGACTCTGCTCATCTTAGGAGGAAGCGCTTCTGGACTGCCAGCTAGGCCAATTTCTATTCTTCGTTGCTTTTCAACAAGGACAAAATCTTCTACCATGAGCATATTCCTCTTGTGGACATGGAATCATTGCCGTGTTTCACTCTTGTGCTTAGTGTGCTTCATGACACAGGCCTCCTCAACTTTTGCTCTGACATTGTTGATTGGAATGAAGAGCTCATTCTTCAGTTCTATGCGACACTGCACATCACCGGTGATCTTGAAGACATCAACACCTGGGTCTTGGACTGGATGACCGATAATACTCATTATAAGGCACCAGCCTCTGAATTGCTTCACGCCCTGCCCATCAGTCCACCCAGTGAAGGAGCTCGCTGCCTGTACCAAGAACCTGAACTCACTGCTCATTACATGCAAGTGTTAATGAAGCCTCTGAAGCCCGGTCAAGCCCCAAGGACAAAATTCCTCGTAAAGGACTTACTCTATGTGCCCAAAATAGTCTATCGAATTCTGACGAGGACAATGAGTCCCATCAAAGGCCATGACTCATCTGATGAGGAAATAGTTGGCATCATGAAGAATCTTCTATTCAACATCATTCATAGCATTCCAATCAATTATTATGATTTCTTCATGAGGACTCTGGCAAATGTTGCACTCTCTCCATTTGAGTTGAAGCCTTATGCTCCTTGGATTATGAGATTCCTCAGAACAAGGTCTTCACTCAACTACAAGGCTGATTTTTAGAATCACCTTAGCTATCTACCCCCGATTGAAGTCCTCAAGCAGACTTTTACTTCAACTAATGAAAAGGGCAAGACACCTCTTGTCATTGATGAGGGCATTCGTCCATTGGATGGTCAGTTTCGCAAAGCTGCATCTTGCTCCACCAATGATGACTCTTCCACTCATGATTCTGGTGCCAATGCACGCAAGTCTACTCCTCAAGCCACCGCTCCACGTGTGATGACTGATCGTGAGCTGCTTCTTAGTCTTCACCAGAAGGTGGATCGAAATCATAAATGGGTTAAGCGTCAGTTTGGTTCTATTCTTCACAACATGACTGCTACACATAATGCAGTGAAGAAAAACCACTACTACCTCCATGAAGTCTTCGGTCGCACCTAGGCTGTCCTATCACATCTGTATGGTGAAGAAGATCTGAAGAAAATGGGTCTCAAGGAAGATTTTGAATGGTCTTCACCTCCTCCGAAGAAATTCAAGAAGGTCAAGGTTCCTACCTTGGTGGCCAGCTCCTATTCTTCATCCCGCGACACCGACGAGTATGAAGACTTGGACGACACTGCGACAGGCCCTACAACGACAAACGACCCCAACAACGCTGGCGCTCCTCCATCAACTTGATATTCTTCAGGGGCGTTAGTCCTCATTTTCGATCCTTTTGGTCATTCGATGACAAAGGGGGAGAAATTTGAGTTAGTCTTCAAGCGGGTCTACATATATGGGCGTTTTTTTTTCTAAGTTACAACTCTCGTTCTTTTGAAGACTTTGCTGGATCGAGTTGTAATCTTAAACTCTATGGTGGCCTAATATTTTTGCTGTGCTTTCCTGCATGCTTATTCCTCATTAATGTTAATGAATGCATGCTGAATTCCATCAGTCACCATATTTCATCATGCATTTCAAACTCTTCATATTATATGTTAAATGCGTGTATGAATTACAAGATATAGGGGGAGATCTCCATGATTCTACTCTTCAAGTGTGCATTGCTTCAAAAGAAAATTCCTCACTATGCACATCTGCATGGGGAGTTCTTCTATATCTTGCAATCAAAATCCTCAATTTTAGTATTTACACTTCATATGTTTATCCCCGTTGAAAACTTAACCTATATTGTCATCAATCACCAAAAAGGGGGAGATTGTAAGTGCATCTAGTGCCCCTTAGTGATTTTGGTGTATTAAAGACTTATAGGTTAAGGGACTAATGTGTTTATGAGTGTACACAGGTCCATAAGTCTATGAGGAGTTTGATATTTACACAGATAGTCGACCCCTAAAAATGAAGTTCTTCGACTGAAGACTTTGGATTTCTGAAGACTTTGAAGATGAAGAAATTGGTGCAATCCGAAAGACTTGGTATTCATTCGAGGAACATGAAGCATGAAGACTTTTGTTTTCGTAGTTTAATTTTATCTTTCTTGAGTCATAGGAAACACCGTACTGTTAAAGGGGGTCGAGGAAATACTAAGGAAAAATTTCCGAGTGATGCTCAACTCAAATCCTACACCTACCAATCCCTTCGAGTGAAGCCATTGGAAATCTCATACAGCTCAGTCAATTTCTTCAGTGATAGAGACGGAGTTCTTCTGGTCTTTGAGGAATTTGTTCTGACTGAGGAGTTAGGAATTCTCCAGTGTGCATTGCCTACACAGTGAGGAACATGATAGCCCTGAGGAATTTGATACTCAAAATTCCGACCGTTGTTGTGCTATGCGCCAGCTGTCCCAAAATATCTACCCACCTAATGGTCATATCATTGAAGGGCATTTATGTCTTATCATGTCGGGCTGCTCCCTAGGCTATAAATATCCCCCCCCTACAACCACTAGCTGGTTGGCTACCCCGAGAGAAACTGACACTTGTCATTTGAGAGCATCCCATCCTCCGAGGACTTTGAGTGAAAATCATCAAGTGAGGAAAACCCAAACCCAAACACCTACAAACCCCAAGTGATTGAGCATCACTAAAGAGATTGATCCTGCGTGGATCCGACGCTTGTTACCTTTGAAGACTGTGCATCTTCTAGATAGTTAGGCGTCATGGTCTAGAGCATCCAAGAGAAATTGTGGATCACCGAGTGACCAAGTCTGTGAAGGTTTGGAAGTCACCTGAAGACTTACCACGAGTGATTGGGTGAGGTCTGTGTGACCTTAGCGCAAGGGGAATATGGTGAGGACTGAGTGTCTTGAGCTGCGTGTTTAGGACTGGGTGTCCGGGACTGTGTGTCCTCAGGTTTAAATACCTAGCCACTCTAACCAGACGTACAACTGTCACAGCAGTTGGAACTGGTCTACCAAATCATTGTCTTCACCAAGCTAGCTGGTTCCAGTTCCTCAACCCTTCCATTTCCTCATTTCTGTGTTGTGTGCTTGTTCTTATCTGTTTGAAGACTTTGACTGAAGACTTTCTCTATTTCCTCAGTTCAATTTCTTCAGTCTGTTTGTCTTATCCTGTGTTATCCCGTGTTTACGCTTTTTGTACTCTGTACTTGTTTTCATTTCATCATGAAGAGCATGCTCATGCACTGTTATGTTTACTTCTGAGTACTTATTCCACCGCAAGTAGTTCTTCACTTAGGAATTTCCTCACCCGCAAATTCCTCAGTGAAGAATTCATAAAAATCGCCCATTCGCCCCCCTCTAGTCGATATAACGCACTTTCACTTGTGTAGGTTGCATCTTGGCATGATATTCATTTCATATCATGTGATACTAGTTTTCATTCTCAAAGCATCCCAATGATGATCTCTTGTTTCTAGTTGTGATGTCTTTGATGGATGTGTGGTTGGACTTCATTTATATACAATAAGACCATATCTAGCCAAGTGATATACTTTCAAGCAAATATCTTATTGGTATATTTATGACGTCCTTGTGGATATCTTGTTCTTTCCTTTTTGTAACTATTTCGTGTGTACATCCTTCTTTGTGGATTGATATCATCATGATCTTCATCTACCTAGAGTCTTATACACTTGAGAGAATTTGCATATCTAGTTGATATACCCTTCTTTCATGTCCATCGTTTCTTTCTCATGTTATATCTTTGGTTGCTCCGTGAAAGTGTGTGCCTTGAGTGTGGGTCATATCTCGTTGCATCTTGATGCACTCTTGTGTGGTGAAGATAATTTTCCTTATGCTTGTCCCGACGAGGCTTTTTGCCATCTTAATTTGTATCCCTCGTCTTGATGAGGCTTTCACTTTCTATCTTCACCATGGGTTGTCACAAGCTTTGTTGTTATTTCTCTTTTTAGTAAGCTTGTGTATCCATTTGCTTGTTGTGTTTATGGGAAGGACATGTCTTGCACCTTGTATCTCATTTAAGACTATGTTGATGCTTAATGCTAATTTGTATATTGTCTTCACAAGTGCTTTGCCATGACTCACACACATCGGTTTTGGTTAAGCTTATTCTTAAGTTGCCTCTTTTACATGTTGCTCAACCATGTGTTTGTTGCAAGTGCTAGGGTTTGTTTCCTATATGCTCACCTGCACTTGTTGTAAGTTTCTATTGATTTTGGGGGAGCTATGATCCTATTTTGTGCACTTTGTATACAAATACAAAAATTCTTATTTGTGCACAAATCATGGGGAGCTTCTCTAGTTTCTTTTGAACACTCATTTTCTCATATCATAATATCCTTTATTCATGTGGCTCATAGGATCTTTGCTCTAGTTGGTTCAATTGATATCCTTTGATTGCTTGCTTCAATTGGTATCTTTTCATTGCTTGATTTCTTGTGTCTCTCTTTGTTTTGTCTTCATGGCATATCATTCTTTAGCAATCTTTGTGCCTCAATATAGTTTGTCTTCCTCAAAGTATTTACCTTTGGATATGTGTATTGCATTCCACTCTCTTGTTGATAAATACACAATTTATGGAGGACCACAATTTATATTGGCCTTCTAAGCTTTTCACCCATTTTGGCAATTGATGCCAATGGGGGAGAAGTTTCAGAGAGTTTCGTGGAGAAGTTTAGAGAGTTATTTCTTCTTCTTCCTGCTTTGGTTTTGTTCCTAAGCATTTGCATCTCATACACATGCATTATTGGTTGTTGCATTTCATGGTGATGCATAATTACTTATATAAACTCTCTTGAAAGTGATTGTCATCAATTACCAAAATGGGGGAGATTGAGAGGACATGCGGTGCCCCCATGTGTGGTTCTGGTAATTGATGACATTCTCTATGGACTAATGGTTGCATTGAGTTATATTTGAAGGATCTGTCCATAGGCTTTTCTTGAAGTACATGTGTTGGTTTCAAGGAGTTTATGAGTTGACCAAGGTGCTATTAAGGAATTATTCAAAGATTGGTCATGTGAGTGTTGAGCTTATTGCAAGCATGTCTTGAAGAAGAAGAGTGTGGCATTCATGTCTACCTTCAAGACATCATCCAAATGAAGAGAGTTGGAAAGATTCAAGGTTGATCAAGGCTAAGTCAAGAGTGAATTATCCAAAGACATCATCCAAGGAGTTTATGAGTTGACCAAGGTGCTATTAAGGAATTATCCAAAGATTGGTCATGCGAGTGTTGAGCTTATTGCAAGCATGTCTTGAAGAAGAAGAGTGTGTGATCATTCATGTCAACCTTCAAGACATCATCCAAATGAAGAGAGTTGGAAAGATTCAAGGTTGATCAAGACTAAGTCAAGAGTGAATTATCCAAAGACATCATCCAAGGAGTTTATGAGTTGACCAAGGTGCTATTAAGGAATTATCCAAAGATTGGTCATCTGAGTGTTGAGCTTATTGCAAGCATGTCTTAAAGAAGAAGAGTGTGTGATCATTCATGTCTACCTTCAAGACATCATCCAAATGAAGAGAGTTGGAAAGATTCAAGGTTGATCAAGACTAATTCAAGAGTGAATCAAGTTGATCAACACACAAAGCATACAAGATGTACCGAGGGATCAAGTGATCCCATGGTATGGTAAGCATTGTCCATTACGCTTTGTGTACTAACCCATGGTATTCGTGAGAGTTCTTTATGGGGTTAGGTTGCGGTGTGCAAGTTCAAGTGGAGCATCACTAAGAGATCATCCTTGAAGCTTGCCTTCCATTGTGGTGTCAATGGACTTGTGAAGATGTGCGAAAGAGCGGCTCACCCATAGTAGAGTATGGGGGAGCAAACATCTATTCTTCATCGAGCCAACGCAACCAAGAAAGGTGGTCCAACTTGAGGGAGTCAAGATCGTCATCATCTAGCTCAAGTGGACTATGTGCAAGGCAAAGGATTGCCCTTGATAGGTTCTCTATTTTACCGGTCTCATGGTGGTAGTTTGAAGACCGGGTTATAGGATCGATTGCCGTACTATCAAGGGGGGCTCTCAAGTTAGTACCTTGATTTGTATCGTTCGTAGAGAGCTCAAACCAATGCATGCTTGCATCATATTTCTTGGTTCTTGTTTGGTTTTCTCCTTGTGAGATTTGGAGCTTATGGTCATCTTCTTGACAAGATCGAGTTCATCGAAAACCGAGTTCACATGCTTCTTATATTGCGTTTTCGGTGTTGGAGGTTTTACCAGTCTTATTCAAGGAAGGGTTCTCACCATTTTCATATGGGCCTTTTCTTATTTCCTTCTTCTTGTTATTTATATCAAGTTTGTGTTAGCCCTTGTCTCTAGCTTTCCAACATACTTGGTTTCGTTCAACTCGGAGTCCATTTGCAGAAGTTGTGTCAGTTTTGGTGTCCTTAAAAAGGCTGCAGTGGTACTACCGCTCATGGGAGCGGTACTACCGCTTGGAGGGATGTAATTTTTTACTACCACTCTCGGGAGCAGTACTACCGCGACAACTTTCGTTGCTACTTCCACTCCGGACCAAAAACTCGTCATAAGTACAACGGTGGTAGGCACAGATGTATTTTTTTAGTACCGCTCGCAAGCAGTAGTACCGCTACCGTTCAAGGTAGTACCGCTACTCCTAGCAGTAGTACCGTGAGGTCGAGCATAGTACCGCTCTGTGCAAGCTGTGAGCATAACGATTGGATTTTTCCCTCCTATAAAAGGGGGTCGTCTTCCCCAATGAACCTTATCCTTTGAGCTCGTGTTCTTCTCCCATTGTTGACCTTCTTTGAGCTTGCTATCTCCCAATCCCTCCATGGATTCTTGCTAGTTGTTGGGGGAAAAGAGAGAGGAGATCTAGATCCACATTTCCACCAATCACTTTCTCCTCTATTTTAGGGGAACCCCTTGGATCTAGATCTTGGAGTTCTTGGTGTTCTCCTTCTTGTTCTTCGTCTCATTTCCCTCCCTAGCATTAGTTGTTTTGGTGGGATTTGGGAGAGAAGGACTTGGGAACTCCGTGTGCCCTTGCCATTTCATTTGGTGCATAGGTTTGAGTTCTCCATGATGATATGTGGAAGTTACAACTTGAGAAGCTTATTAATCTTGGGTGCTTCGTACCCTTGAGCTTGTTCCTCCTGGGTGCTTGGGCACCCTAGACGGTTGGTGGTGTTCGAAGCTCAATCATTGTGGTGTAAAGCTCCAGGCAAGCATCAGGGTCTCCAATTAGGTTGTGGAGATCGCCCCGAGCAATTTGACGGGTTCCGGTGATCGCACCCAAGGGTTGCCAAAGTGTACGGGTTCGGTGACCGCCCCCAAGGGTTGCCATTTGTACGGGTTCGGTGACCGCCCCAAGGGTTGCCATTTGTACAGGTTCGGTGACCGCCCTCAAGGCTCCCTTAGTGGAATCATGACATTGATAACCCACAAGTATAGAGGATCGCAACAGTTTTCGATAAGTAAGAGTGTCGAACCCAATGAGGAGCTAAAGGCAGAACAAATATTCCCTCAAGTTCTATCGACCACCGATACAACTCTACGCACGCTTGACGTTCGCTTTACCTAGAACAAGTATGAAACTAGAAGTACTTTGTAGGTGTTGTTGGATAGGTTTGCAAGATAATAAAGATAACGTAAATAAAAAGTAGGGGCTGTTTAGATAAAGACACAACTAATTTACTTTTAGTAAAGAGGTTTTTGTTACGAGAAAGTTATTTGTCCCTAGGCAATCGATAACTAGACCGGTAATCATTGTTGCAATTTTATATGAGGGAGAGGCATAAGCTAACATACTTTCTCTACTTGGATCATATGCACTTATGATTGGAACTCTAGCAAGCATCCACAACTACTAAAGATCATTAAGGTAAAACCCAACCATGGTATTAAAGTATCAAGTCCTCTTTATCCCATACGCAACAACTCCCTTACTCAGGTTTGTGTTTCAGTCACTCATGCAACCCACTATAAGTGAATCATGAACGTATTGCAACACCCTATAGCGATCCCTCATGCTTGCGCAACACGGAGAGCACCATAGGACAGCACCAATAATAAAACATGCAACTCAAACCAATCTTGATCATCAAATAGCCCATAGGATAAAATAGATCTACTCAAACATCATAGGATAGCCATACATCATTGGGAAATAATATGTAGCATTGAGCACCATGTTTAAGTAGAGATTACAGCGGGTAAGAGAGAGGTTACACCGCTGCATAGAGGGGGGAAGAGTTGGTGATGATGGTGGTGAAGTTGTTGGTGAAGATTGCGGTGATGATGATGGCCCCCGGTGGCACTCTGGCGCCACCGGAAGTGAGGGAGAGAGAGCCCCCCTCCTTCTTCTTCTTCCTTGACCTCCTCCCTAGATGGGAGAAGGGTTTCCCCTCTAGTCCATGGCCTCCATGGCACGGGAGGGGCGAGAGCCCCTCCAAGATTGGATCTGTCTCTCTGTCTCTCTCTGTTTATGCGTTCTCAGATTCTTCCCTTTCACCGTTTCTTATATTCCCGGAGATCCGTAACTCCGATTAGGCTGAAATTTTAACACGATCTCTATCCGGATATTAGCTTTCTTGCGGCGAAAGAAGGGCTCATCGGGCATCATCACATGTTGGTTTTTCTTCACAAAAATCACATATATTCCAAAAAAAATCACCGTCAGTTTTTATCCCATTTGGACTCCGTTTGATATAGATATTCTGCAAAACAAAAAAACATGCAACAAAACAGGAACTAGCACTGGGCACTGGATCAATATGTTAGTCCCAAAAATAGTATAAAAAGTTGCCAAAAGTATATGAAAGTTGTATAATATTGGCATGGAACAATAAAAAATTATAGATACGACGGAGACGTATCAGGCATCTTGCATTGTGCGAGGGCGTGAGGAGATTACGGTGGCCCTAGTGGCTTCTTGGGGAGCATTGTGCCTTCACACCGCTCCAAATGGAGATTAGCATCCGCAAGGGTGTGAACTTCGGATACATCGTCATCTCCGTGTGCCTCGGTTATCTCTTACCCGAGCCCTTTACTTATGCACTTTACTTTGTGATAGCCATATTATTTCTTCTCATATATCTTGCTATCACTTTGTTGTTTATCTTGCTTAACATAAGTTGGTGGTGCACATAGGTGAGCCTAGTTGTTGTAGGTTTTGTGCTTGACAAATTAACCGCTAGGTTTATTACACATTTGTTCAAGCCTAAACCGTAATTGTTTTAAAGCGCCTATTCACCCCCTCTAGGCGACATCCTCGATCTTTCAACTACGCACCACCACATTCATCCTTCCATCAATCCACTAGAGCAGGAGTAGGGTCTTACACCTCGCGGTGGCCCAAACCTGGGTAAATTGCTTGTGTGCTCCCTGACGCGCTGCCGTACGCCGGTCCGCTCTTTGTGTAACGCGCTGCCCCCCTGCCGAACCAACAAGGGGCCTCCTGGTCCCATAGGTGGTTGCGGAAATCCCGCGACAATCTTTTTATCCATGAAAGTTATTTGAGTCTTCTTTGATCTCTTATATGCATGATTGCTTGTAGCCTCGTATTTCTTCTCCGATATTTGGTTTTGTTTGGCCAACTTGATCTATTTATCTTGCAATGGGAAGAGGTGCTTTGTGATGGGTTCGATCTTACAGTGCTTGATCCCTGTGATAGAAGGGGAACCGACACGTATGTATCATTTCCATTAAGGTTAACAAGATGGGGTCTATTTCTACATAAATAGATCTTGTCTAAATCATGTCATCATTCTTATTGCATTACTCCGTTTCTCCATGAACTTAATACACTAGATGCTTGCTGGATAGCGATCGATGTGTGGAGTAATAGTAGTAGATGCAGGCAGGAGTCGTTCTACTAATCTTGGACGTGATGCCTATATATTGATCATTGCCTGGATATCGTCATGATTATTTGAAGTTTTATCAATTGGCCAACAGTAATTCGTTTACCCACCATTTGCTATTTTTCTCTAAAGAAGCCACTAGTGAAACCTACGACCCCCAGGTCTCTTCTTTATTATATTTGCCTTTGTGATCTATTTTTATTTTCTTTTCTTTTCAGATCTATTAAACCAAAAATACAAAAAAATACCTTGCTGCACCTTATTTTAATCGAGATCTATTTATCCATCTATCATATTTTTATCACGTCCATTTGCCAATTTCTGGCGTTGTTACCTGAAAGGGATTGACAACCCCTTTAATACTCAAGTTGCGAGTATTTGTAATTTGTGTGTTGGCGCCGTTCACATAGTGTTGCGTGGTTCTCCTACTGGTTCGATAACCTTGGTCTCATCACTAAGGGAAATACCTACCGTTGCTGTGCTGCATCATCCCTTCCTCACTAACGTGACACTATGATCAGAGACCCTTCGATGAAACTGTGTGCGATGCAATAATCGCAAATGATGGTGTAAGAAACCCGTCAAAAAAGGTGCAAAACGTTTGCGATGGAGGATGCATCAAACACGGTTCAGATTTTAGTTGCGGGTGCGATGCAGGGCATACGGTTCACTTCAATTAACTATTTTGATGAGGAGGAACAAAAGAAACGGGCAGCCAGATGAAGGTGTGTGCGATGTACAACATATGGTTCACTCGGATGATCTGTTTGTGATTAGGCAACACAAAGGAAAGGTCAGCTAGATCAAGGTGTGTGCGAGGTACAACATACAGTTCACTCGGATGAACTGTTTGTGATTAGGCAACACAAAAGAAATGGTTAGCCAGATCAAGATGTGTGTGATACACGACATGCAGTTCACTCGGATGAACTGTTTGCGTTGAGACAAGAGAACAAAAACGGTTCAATATAACAAATGCCATAAATATTACAAGGTTCAAATTCAAAGATTACAACACCCAAATTCAAACATTGCAAGCATCATCATTTCTGCAAAGGTATCATCTGCTGACAAGTCATGTTTGGGTTTGACACAATGACTTCCAATTGCTCCAGCATATGCTCTTCCAATATGAAGTTTAGCTTTTTTGGAGGCTCTTCCATTCCGCAGTACCTATCGACTCTAATAATCATACCATTCTTCTTTCCTAATTAAATGTGTGTTCAACCTCAGTACCCTCAACACCCTTGCTCTGGTAAGAAAGAACCTGGCGAGTGTAATCTCTGGTAAGGTCCCTCGGTAGGAGTTCAACGTAATATTTGAGAGATGCAGATCCAGGCATTCGATGTGATTGTCGTTATAAACATTATCCACCTTCGGGCCTATTATTATCTGCGGAAGAAGAGAACGTGTTAGTGCCTACATGTAGTTTTGAACACTGCTGCACGCCCATTTGGTTTGCAGGATTTGTAAAATGCACCAACGTGCCTTCTTCGATCTGACATGATTAACATGGGCATTTGATTACAATCTAGAAACATGTAGACTTCTTCACAAGAGGTTGGATTGGATGAAAAATTCCGTAAGAAAACTAGTACATATGAATCCAAAGGAGAAATTCTTATGGACGATTGTAACCATATGAATGAAGCAACCAATATGGGGTGGGGGTGTATGTTCTAAAATCCTCCAAAATTCCTTCAGAATTTGTAGTACATTGTCATTGTAAACTTGGGAAAAGGTGCAAAAAATTGAACTCCCTTATTGTTAACATTTAACAGGAAAGGAACATCACCTCGATATACAGCTTCTTCAGGCACGGAAAGCATCTCAGGCAACTACCAACTTGGTCCAGGTTGGGGCCGACAGATTCTAGTGCCAAGACCTTCACTGTGCCCTGAATCTGGGTGAAGCTTTGCTGGATGAGAGACGAACATACATCTTCAAAACTAGAAATAACGTTGATATCAAGAAGGAGAGGTATAAGGCGACTGCTGTACCTGAAAGTTGTAGTATTTGACAGACAAGTAGCCCACCACTGTCAATTTCGGCACAGAAATGACATTGATTCTTGTTGGACCTTGTTGATCAACTACAAGTAATCTCTCAAGTGAAGGTGTGTCCTCAATGACCATATTGTGGTCCACCTTTTCTGATCTCTCGTTGCAGCACCATCAACGCACATAAATAGTCCGGAGAGTCCTAGAGGTGATGTGCAAGGTACTCGACCAATTCATCGCCTGAAGATGAAGGAACTCGAGTGCAGTACAAGCACGGAGCAGGTGCTCCATGTCATCCTTTGGGATGGAGATGACGACGAGCTCGAGGTGCTTTAGTCATGGTAGAAAAAGAGTGGGCGCGTCATTAAGCGGGGATGGCAATTCATGAACTTGGCGAGGCGCGGCGTGGGCGCGAAGTGGAGCGCGGACGTTGGCAGTAGGTGCATATGCCCATCATTAAAACTGAGCTTCTCGAGCTGATCTATGGCGGGGGATCGGAACCACTCATCAAGCTTGGCTCGGTCCTTGCCATTGGAACGGAACTTGTCCGTGATAAGGCCTTTCATTGGGCCATGGTGACTGCCGAGGATCTAGGAGAACGCGTCCAAGCTTTGGTGATAGCCATGTCAGAGCTCCTGGGCGTCGAGGAGGTCAACAGGGGTGAGGAGCCATAGGGGCGCCACCGCCAGGAAGGGGCGGCTGTCCGCGCTCGATATTTAATTGGGAGGAGGGATATGATGACTATCAACATATCATCGGGGAGGTTGTTGATGAAGTCTAGGCCTGCTGGAGTTGCCTGCGGTTCTTTCTCGACCTGCCTCCGCTTGTTGGCAGCCTCGTTCTCCACTTCGTTGGCGGCGACGGAAACCTGTGTCTCCATATTCACGCCATGCTCCGGTGCTTCAGTAGCTTCGGCATCCTCATACACTGACGGCTTTGAGGACTCAGAGCGGCGTCGAGGATGCGGGCGAAGAGAGAGGATTGTGTGTGTGGCGAGGATGGAGGGGGTGCGGCCGCTCGGCGGCGCCATTAATATAGACCAGTGGGAGCGAGGCGGGCGGCGGTCCAAGGCTGTCTCGCTTCCCGGTGATAACGACTGCTTAATCTCTATGAATGAAATCTATGCTTAATTACTGAATTTTAATTGCGAAAAATAGATAGTGTTATTGATTTTTAGCTGCATATTTTTACAAATCGCAGTGTCTCTTGGCTTAGCGCCGAAGTCTGGCTTTAATTTGTATACCGTAATTTGAACCATTTGCGTTGAAGAGATGAACAGATCTGATGTTGAACAGCTTGCATGCTTCTCGGTGAGCTTGCGCACCGCACTCGCACACCTCCCGTTCAGTCAAGTAGCTGTCTGCATGACACCTCCTATAGCCATTAAAACCATGACACATGGGGTCAAGTGAATGGTTAACAGAACGCACACGGTTTGAATTATACAAATGTTTGAGATATTAAAGTGGCAACTATTTTTTCAAAATGCCTTTATTGGCTGTTATTCGAGTGCGCTTCTCTCAAAATGGACACGAAAAATACCACAACATGTTAAAAATGGACACGAAAAATACCACAACATTTTTAACCAATTTATATGCACTGGAGCATGTGCATGTATTTCAAATTTGAATTATGCACATAAAATGCGTAGAAAACCCAGTTAATGTATAAAAATGTCCAAACAAACCCCGAAAAATTCCAAAACTTGACACAACACTCATGTTGTTCTACGTTGGCACTGGAAATTTTTTGAAAACAATAAGAGGCAAGGGATATCATTTCGTCCCCAAAAGTGGCACGTTCCGTATCGAAACCATCAGGCTTGCTGTCAGAAGCTCTGGTTTGTGAGAAGCTTATACCAAAACCTGCCCCAAATGGGTCAAATTTTTTACCATGGCATGTCGGGGGCCATTCCATGATAGCATGCCAAGTTTCATGAAATTCAGGCGAGTTTTGGATTTACTAGAATTTAAAAGCCAGGTATCTCAACATTTTGCCGGCAATCAACAGTGCCCTGGTGTTTGAAATTCATTCCCATTTCTTGCATGGGACCTAAGCATGCACCCAAGGACACAAAATTGATTTTTCAACCAATTTATATGCTATGGAGCATGTGCATGTACTTCAAATTTGAATTATGCACATAAAATGCCTAGAAAACCCAGTTAATGTATAAAAATGCCCAAACGAACCCCGGAAAATTCCAAAACTTAACACAACACTCCTGTTGTTCTATGTTGGCACTAGAAATTTTTTGAAAGCAATAAGAGGCAACATATATCGTTTCGTCCCCAAAGGTGGCACGTTCCGTACCGAAACCGTCAGACTTGTTGTGAGAAGATTATACCCAAACCTGCCCCAAATGGGACAAATTTTTTACCACGACATGTTGATGCCGCTCCATGATAGCATGCTGTCGGCGTTCTGGGAACGGGGGTCCCCATACTTGCCTGCCTGCGGCCTGCGGCGTGGCTCGAGGAGGGGTCCAGCATGGCCCATCTTCATCAACACAGACCCAAGACCCTCGCGAGGGGCCAAGCCTCGCGGGGCGGACGACACGGAGCTTCCTCAGGCACGGCCTCATCAGGCTGGCTCGCGAGGAGGCGAAGAGATCAAGGCGGGGTACCTCACGAGGTGCCCGTGAAGCAAGCCATGACGACCAAGGGTGCCAGGCGGGCGCCAGCCCGCGCAGTGTTCCCCTTTCCTCTTTGGTGCAAAGGGAGCAAGCGCAGGCGAGAGCATCAAGTAAAGGCACCCGTTTCGGTGCAACGAGACCAAGACCAGTCCAACGGCAGGGAGGAAGTCATTGTGGAGCCCAAGCCAGCGTCACCACCAGAGCCTTTGGCAGGCGAGGACCAACTTTAGTCAGGATAAGTGTACCAGATGTTCCCCTTCAAAATGGCCAATTGTTGGCGCCCTTCCCTCTCAATATTTGGGAAGAGGCCCAGGGCCTTTGCCTATAAATAGGACTAGCCACCCCCAGGGTAGGGGGGCAATCGGGAAGGGAGAATCTAGAAGCCAAGAGAGAAACAAGCTAGGATAGGATCGAGTAGCATCACACACACAGAGAGAGAAGGGCGACTGAACTCCTCCCAGCAGTTCATCCGCCCAGCCAAGAACAGACCCTCGCGAGGCTGTTCTTCCTTGTACTGCTCATCATCATCAGCGCAAGAGGCAATCCACCACACCACACACTGGAGTAGGTTATTACACCACAACGGTGGCCCGAACCAGTATAAACCCTGTGTCTCTTGTGATGTTCTTTCCATTGCTTAGATCTTAGCGAGGCGGAGGGGTGCAGGTAGGTAGAAGGCGAAATCTCCGCACGCACCCCAGTGTTCGAACCTCGAGGATCTGCCGGAACCCGAAATTCGACATTTGGCGCGCCAGGTAGGGGTGCACCGGAGTTTTCCCTTCGCCACCGCCACGACCTGCCCCGCGATGAGTAGCGCGTCGCCTGCTCCGGCCGCCGGCGCCAGCACGGGGGCCAGGGGCTCCGAGCCCTGGCGCCAGCCCTACAACGGGTACGGTGGCCAGACAAGTTCAAGCCAACGACGCCGCCACGCTACAGCGGCGCGACTGATCCGCTGGCCTTCTTGCTGGCGTACAAGGAGGCCATCCTCGAAGCTGGAGGTGATGATAGGGTCATGGCCAACTGGCTGCCCATGGCCCTCACCGGCGCTCTGCGCGCATGGCTGCTCCACCTGCCGGCAGCCTCCGTGGCCTCTTGGGAAGAGCTCCGCAGCCTCTTCCTCGCCCACCACGCTACACCAACACCCCCGATCGTCGTGGCCCTCCTGGGCGGCTCGCAGTTGCCGCCTACAAGTCACCACGTCAAGCCGTTCATCCGCCGGGTCAGCATCACTTCCACGCGGCAGGGGGCTCCCCCGGACTGGGCGGAGCCCAAGGCCGGCCTGACCTTCAGCTCGGAGAACCACCCCTCCAACTCGGCCTGCTCGGGTGCGCTCCCCATGTTGTGCACCCCCACCATCTGCCAGGTGGCCGTCACCAGAACTCTCATCGATGGCGGCGCGGGCCTCAGTGTGCTCTCCGTTGAGGCCTTCAACCTCCTCTACATACCCCTGGAACGGCTGCAACCCAGCGGGCCCTTCTCAGGCGTTGGGGGCGGGTCATCCAGCTCCTTGGGACAGATCCGGCTCCCAGTAACCTTCGGCACCTACGACAACTTCCGCACGGAGCTGGTCGACTTCGACATCGCCCCCATCGGCCTCCCCTACAACGCCATCCTCGGCTATCTAGCGCTGGCCCAGTTCATGGCCGCGACACACCCGGCGTACAACCTCATGAAGATGCCCGGGAGCAGCGGTGTCCTCACCGTGCACGGGGACACCGGAGACACGCTGCGAGTGCTCGAGCTCACCTTCAAGACGGCGGCATCGGCACAGCCCGCCGACTCGGAGACCCCTGAGCCCAAGGGGGCTGCACCCGCCAAGAAGAAACAGTTGTTCACCCAAGACAAGGCTGAAACCAAGCAGATACCCGTCGATGAGGACGGGTCCACCAATGCCACTTTCACCATAGGCGCCAACCTCGAGCCCGAGCAGGAGGAGGCCCTGGTCAGGTTCCTGCGCGTGAACAAGAAGGCATTCGCTTGGGAGCCTGACCAGTTGGCGGGGATCCCTAGGAGCGTAATCGAGCATCACCTCAATGTGTGCCCCAACGTGCACCCTATGAAGCAGAAGGCAAGGCGGCAGTCCATAGAAAAGCAGGCCTTCATCATCCAAGAGACCCGCAAGCTAGAAGCCGTTGGGGTCATTCGCGAGGTCCGATACCCGGATTGGTTGGCCAACCCTGTCGTTGTGCCAAAGAAGGGAGGGAAGGAGCGCATGTGTGTCGACTTCACCAACCTCAACGAGGCATGGCCGCAAGATCCGTTCCCGCTCCCCCGCATCGACCAGATTGTCGATTCCACCGCAGAATGCGACCTGCTATGCTTCTTGGATGCCTTCTCTGGGTATCACCAGATCAAGATGGCGGTAGAAGACGTCGAAAAGACAGCCTTCCTAACCCCGTGTGGGGTGTACTTCTACACATGCATGCCATTTGGGCTGCGTAATGCAGGGGCGACCTTTCAGCGGCTGATGCACATCACCTTGGGCCCGCAGCTCGGGAAGAACGTCAAGGCTTACGTCGATGACATAGTGGTGAAGTCTCGGGAGGCCAGGACCCTGATACAAGACCTGGAGGAAACCTTCGCGAGCCTCAACGCAGTGAACCTGCGGCTCAACCCAGAGAAGTGTGTGTTCGGAGTCCCCTCGGGCAAGCTCTTGGGTTTCCTCGTGTCCCACCGAGGCATCGAGGCTAACCCGGAAAAGGTCAAGGCGGTCGAGGACATGAGCCCGCCAAAGACCCTCAGAGAAATGCAGAAGCTCACTAGTCGCTTGACCGCGCTAGGGCGCTTCATCTCCAAGTTGGGGGAGCGAGCGCTGCCCTTCTTCCAGCTAATGAAGAAAAAGGGGCCCTTTGAATGGACTGAGGAGGCCGACAAGGCGTTCCAAGATCTCAAGAGATACCTGACCAGCCCTCCGGTCATGGTGGCTCCACGCCCTCAAGAGCCCCTGGTGCTTTACCTCGCCGCCACTCCCTACTCCGCCAGCGCAGCCCTGGTGGAGGTTAGGGAGGAGTGTCGAATCAAAACCACAGCAGCAGCCCGGGACAAGGCAAAACATGAACAAGGAAGGCCCACAAAAACCGCCACCGCGGCTAAGGAGGATCAGCTGCCGCAGAGGAATGCACCGGAGGCGGAAGGGGCCCCTCTCCCAGATGGCCAGCCTCCGGAGGCCCCATCGCCTCAGGAGGCGCCATGGACTCCGGGGGGTGTCACCAGCACTGACACACACAACCTCGTCGAGCACCCAGTGTACTTCGTCAGCACGGTGTTGCGGGACGCGAGGGCACGGTACCCCATGCCTCAGAAGCTCCTCCTCGCGCAAGCTGTGGCACTATTTTCAGGGTCATCCCATCAAGGTCGTCTCGTCATACCCCTTGGAGAGAGTGCTCAGGAGCCCTAACTCAGCCGGAAGGGTCGCTGAGTGGAACATAGAACTGCAAGCGTTTCAGCTCGAATTCAGCACGACCAGAGTCATCAAGGGAGCAGCATTAGCGGATTTTGTGGCAGAATGGACGGAGGCCCCAGGCCTCAAGGCCGACGAGGATCGGTCCCTCTCCCCGAGAAGCGAGGCGCCAGAAGGCTAGGTCATGTACTTCGATGGGGCGTTCTCCAGGCATGGCACTGGGGCTGGGGTAGTCCTCATATCACCCACTCAGGTCAAGCTCTACTATGCTGTACAGCTCTGTTTCCAGCAAGGTGAAAAGATGTCCAACTACATAGCGGAGTATGAAGGTCTAATAGCGGGCTTGAAGGCCGCAGCTGCCCTGGGGGTGAAACACCTCACCATTAAGGGCGATTGCAGCTCCTTGTCAATTTCTCCAACAAGGTGTACGAGCCGAAAGATGAGCACATGGAAGCCTACCTTGCGGAGGTCCGCAGGATGGAGAAGCAGTTTTGGGGGTTGGAGTTGCGGCATGTGCCCCGTGGCACCAATCAGGAGGCCGACGACATCGCCAAATGGGCGTCCAGGCGGTTACCTCAGGAGCCTGGCGTCTTCGAGGAGCGGCTCTTCAAGCCCTCAGCCCTGCTGTCATTGTCAAACACGGCTCAGCCTCGAGAGGAGCTCCCCCAGCCACCTGCCTCAGGAGCCCCGGTCTGTGGCCCGGCCTCAGGAGCACGCCTGCTCCTGACGATGGAACCCCAGGAGGGGTGCTGGATCACGGAGCTCTGGAGTTACTTAACACAATGGACCCTGCCGGAGAAGGAGGAGGAAGCGGAGCATGTGGCATGGCTGGCCACGACATACTGCATCACGGATGGATAGCTCTACCGGAAGCGACCAAATGATGTATCCCTGCGCTGCATCTCCAGGGAGCAAGGAAAGTAACTGCTGGAAGATATACACGGCGGAGACTTGTGGACATCATTCATCATCACGGACCCTCGTCGGCAAGGCGTTCCGCAGTGGGTTTTATTGGCCCACCGCACTCAATGACGCCGTCGAACTAGTGAAGGCTTGTGAGGCCTGCCAGTTCCATGCCAAGCAGATCCATCAGCCGGCAGGAGGCCTGCAGACTATACCCCTTTCGTGGCCGTTCGCAGTCTGGGGGCTGGACATCCTGGGCCCGTTTCCTCGGGCGCCAGGGGGCTACCGCTACCTCTACGTAGCCGTGGACAAGTTCACCAAGTGGGCTGAAGTAGAGGCCGTCCGCACCATCCCCGCGGGTTCCGCGGTCAAGTTCATCAGGGGCATCATGAGCCGGTTCGGGGTGCCGAACTGCATTATCACAGACAATGGTTCACAGTTCACCAGTAACCTCTTCAAAACATACTGTGCTAACCTTGGAACGCAGATATGCTATGCTTCGGTGGCGCACCCCCGAAGCAACGGCCAGGCCGAGCGAGCCAACGCAGAGGTCCTGAGGGGCCTCAAGACCAGGACGTTCAAGAAGAAGCTGGAGGCCTGTGGCAGAGGTTGGTACAACGAGCTTCAGTCTGTGTTGTGGTCCATCCGCACAACCGCGACCAAGCCGACTGGAGAGACCCCGTTCTTCCTGGTCTACGGAGCCGAAGCGGTCCTCCCTCACGAGGTCAGACGTCGCTCCGCACGGGTCCTGGCGTTCGACGAGGCGCAGCAGGACGCCATGCGGGGGATGGACCTCGTGCTGGGGGAGGAACGTTGTCGAGAGGCCGCGCTGCGAGCGGCGAGGTACCAACAAGCACTGCGACGATATCACTGCTGCAGCATCCGCCGCAGAACTCTCGAGGTAGGCGACCTCGTGCTCAGGCGGGTTCTCTCCAGGGAGGGACTGCACAAGCTCTCTCCCATGTGGGAGGGCCCGTTCAAGGTTGTTCATGTTTCCAGGCCTGGCTCCGCGCGCTTGGAGACTCAGGAGGGGGTGCCAGTCCAGAACGCATGGAACATCCAGCACCTTTGGAGGTTCTACCCCTAAAAAGGCCCAGAGCCTGTGAAGAAGGTGAATGCCTATGAAGATTATCCTTTTTGGAAAAGGCCCAGAGCCTATGAAGAAGGCGAATGCCTATGAAGATTATCCTTTTTGGAAAAGGCCCAGAGCCTATGAAGAAGGCAAATGCCTGTGACGATTATCCTTTTTGGAAAAGGACCAGAGCCTGTGAAGAAGGCGAATGCCTGTGAAGCTGTCGCGTTTGGGAAAAGGCCCGGAGCTTGTGAAGAGGGCAAATGCCCATGAAGCCTGCTCCCCCCAAGAAAGGCCCGGAGCCTGTGAAGAAGGCCAACGCCTGTGAAGCTCGCCGCCCGTGACACTCTCACGTAATAATGAGTTGGGGTTGTACACGCCCCGGAGTCTCAGGAGCGCCGGCCTCAGGCCCTGGGGCTCCCTCCCATGCCCAGTGGCAGCACTTAGCTCCGCGCTGGTGAGAAGACGTCGAAGACTAGATTATGTGCCGGACGCGGCTTTTTTATTTGCTTTCCGCAGTTGGCTTGTTCATTCTCAATCAAAGTTTTATTGAAGTTGTTGCTGTCTTTGACTTGTGGTTCTTCGACTTTTCACTCTCCTGCCTCGATTTCTCTTATGCAAGGCCTCCCGAGGGGGGCAGCCGAGCGCCCTCGTGAGTGTTTCCGTCCTAGTCATACAAAGGTTTCGCGACCTGGGTCCATTACAGGAGCACCCCTCCAGTCCATGCCCCACGGGCATCGCGACACGAACACAGGGCCTGGGTCGGTCGCCCCCCCACGGCCGGGGCCGGGAACTATCCACGCGCGGGCACGTAGCCAGAAGGCACCATAACGGAAGCAAAGCGATGATTAACAGCAATAACCCAAACACGCCCCCGCGGGGCTCCACGCTACTGTCTTTTTACGCAGGAAAAAGGAAAAGAAAGAACAAATCAGGCGCAGCTCGCCTCACACCGGCCTGCAGGGAAGACTCGAGCTGCCTCCGGGGCTCAGGCAGACTCCCTCTAGCGCTTCACCGAGGCGCGACGGCGGGCAGACGCGCTACCACCTCCCAAGCAGGTACGACGGCGTGGAGGCTGACCGCGGCCACCGCTAGAAGAGTCGCCGCCTGAAGAAGAACCGGTGAAGCTTGGGGAACCCTGAGCGCCGCCAATCACGCGAGTGCTATCCTCTCCATCATCGCCAGGGCTGGGCCCCAGCCGCGGTCGTCGTCCTCAGGGCAGCACCCTGCGCGGCGACCATCTTCCCCAAACACCCTCACGTAGAGGGTGGCATCACCGTCAAACTTGAAGTGCAGGGTGCACCGACGGCTCAGGCCACGCGCGCGGGCAAACGTCTGCCAACCGCGGGTCAAGGCCAGGCTCCCGGCTGCGGAGACCTCTAGTGAAGCCCATGAGGCCCGGCTGCAGCAGCCGTCTGCCTGAAGCCAGAGGCCGCCCGGGGCGCCGGCCGGGAGCTCGCCGAGGAGGAAGTGAGGAAGTTGAAGCCGGGTGCTAGTCGGCTCAGCTGACCACACAACGAACTCCGGCAGCACCTCTGCAGCGCGAAAGCGCGGCCTAGGGGAACGCGCAACTGAAGCGCGCCCCCCGGCCGCAGCAGTCCGCCCGTCACCATGCTGGAAATCATCTCCACGACCGCGGGGAGCTGCCGTGGAGGCCACAGGATGTTTGCGAGGGCACCCTCGGCCGCGCTTGGGCGGGGGAGAGGCAGGCTCAACCTGGCGAGCCTTCCCCTTCTCTGCGGCTGAGAACCTCCTCGACGGAGCCATGAAGAAGAAGGAGAAGCAAGGGGGAATGAACTAGAAGGGCGCGCGCCGCTCCGTACTTATAGCCGGCGAGGGCCAACCGTCGGCCCCCACGATCGCAGGTAATCATGACCTGCTTTGCATGCAGGGACTTGTCCAATCCGTGCAGTTGCCGAGGCGCGTGGGGAAATGGAGACGCCCACGTCCAATCAACTGCCACACGGCGCCCAAGGCTGTAGCCTGTTAGGGCCCGCGGTGCTTCGCTCTTGCCCTTTCGCCTCCCTGCACGGCCAAGTCCGGGCGTGCCTTGGGCCCGGGGGCTACTGTCGGTGTTCTGGGAACGGGGGTCCCCAGACTTGCCTGCCTGCGGCCTACGGCGTGGCTCGAGGAGGGGCCCAGCATGGCCCATCTTCATCAACACAGACCCAAGACCCTCGCGAGGGGCCAAGCCTTGCGGGGCGGACGCCACGGAGCTTCCTCAGGCACGGCCTCATCAGGTTGGCTCGCGAGGAGGCGGAGAGATCAAGGCAGGGTACCTCACGAGGTGCCCGTGACGCAAGCCATGACGACCAAGGGCGCCAGGCGGGCGCCAGCCCGCGCAGTGTCCCCCTTTCCTCTTTGGTGCAAAGGGAGCAAGCGCAGGCGAGAGCATCAAGTAAAGGCACCCGTTTCGGTGCAACGAGACCAAGACCAGTCCAACGGCAGGGAGGAAGTCATTGTGGAGCCCAAGCCAGTGTCACCACCAGAGCCTTTGGCAGGCGAGGACCAACTTTAGTCAGGATAAGTGTACCAGATGTTCCCCTTCAAAATGGCCAATTGTTGGCGCCCTTCCCGCTCAATATTTGGGAAGAGGCCCAGGGCCTTTGCCTATAAATAGGACTAGCCACCCCCAGGGTAGGGGGGCAATCGGGAAGGGAGAATCTAGAAGCCAAGAGAGAAACAAGCTAGGATAGGATCGAGTAGCATCACACAGAGAGAGAGAGAAGGGCGACTGAACTCCTCCCAGCAGTTCATCCCCCCAGCCAAGAACAGACCCTCGCGAGGCTGTTCTTCCTTGTACTGCTCATCATCATCAGCCCAAGAGGCAATCCACCACACCACACACTGGAGTAGGGTATTACACCACAACGGTGGCCCGAACCAGTATAAAACCCGTGTCTCTTGTGCTGTTCTTTTCATACCTTAGATCTTAGCGAGGCGGAGGGGTGCAGGTAGGTAGAAGGCAAAATCTCTGCGCGCACCCCAGTGTTCGAACCTCGAGGGTCTGGCGGAACCCAAAATCCGACACATGCCAAGTTTCATGAGTTTCAGACGAGTTGTGGATTTACTAGAATTCAAAAACCAGGTATCTCAACATTTTGTCAGCAATCAACAGTGCCGTGGTGTTTGAAATTCATTCTCATTTCTTGCATGGGACCTAAGCATGCACCCAAGGACACATAGTTGATTTTTCAACTAATTTATATGCACTGGAGCATGTGCATGTATTTCAAATTTGAATTATGCACATAAAATGCCTAGAAAACCCAGTTCATGTATAAAAATGCCCAAACGAACCCCGAAAAATTCCAAAACTTAACACAACACTCCTGTTGTTCTATGTCGGCACTATAATTTTTTTGAAATCAATAAGAGGCAATGGATATCGTTTCTTCCCCAAAGGTGGCACATTCCATACCGAAACCATCAGGCTTGTTGTGAGAAGCTCTAGTTTGTGAGAAGCTTATAGCCAAACCTGCCCCAAATGGGAAAAAATTACCACGGCATGTCGGGTGCCATTCCATGATAGCATGCCAAGTTTCATGAATTTCAGACGAGTTTTGGATTTACTAAAATTTAAAATCCAGGCATCTCAATGTTTTGCCGGCAATTAACAGTGCCCTGGTGTTTGAAGTTCATTCCCATTTCTTGCATGGGTCCTAAGCATGCACCCAAGGACACATATTTGACTTTTCAACCAATTTATATGCACCGGAGCATGTGAATGTAGTTTAACTTTGAATTGTGCACCTGAAATGGCTAGAAAACCAGTTTAATGTATAAATGTCCAAACGAACCCTTAATAATTCCAATTCTTTTACGACACACATGTAGTTGCATGTTCACTGCAAATAAAAGTTCTAGCAATTCAAACACCGTCCATTGCCGCTGTGACCCCATTATGTAATTTAAATCAAGATGAAAAATCAAGTAGATCCCACACATTTTATTATCACCAACCGTGTGTGATGTAGCACAAAATATCTTGGAGCACTGTCGGTGTATAGTACGCCTATGGCTTACGTGAGAAGGTGCGTCGGCTACAGTCCACAGCCGACGTGTCAAGCACACTAGCTCGCTCCCCAAATACTCCCGCCTCTGCATCCCTCGCAATCTCGAAAGTATTAGTGCCTTGTAATCTCGAAAATATCTACCACCCGGAAGGTTTTAATGTTTGATAGCACATGATTAGTATGTGCGGACCGTGTGCGATGTCTGTTACTCCCGCTCTGCTTCAGTCCCTTGATTCAAATTTTTAGTAGCCCCGACATTTTACTCCCGCCTCTGCATCCCTCGCAATCTCAAAAACATCCGCTCGCTCTTGATCCAAATTTTCAGTAGCCCCGCCTTGTTACTACCGCCTAGTAAAATTTCCAGTTGCCACAGTATTTCCTCCAACACCACCTTGCCCCCACCCCCCTCCACACACAACACAAACTCCCCACAACGTCCGCTCACACAGACACACACAACCCTTGAAACCATTGGTAGGTCGCGCCATCGCCGGTGCCTCCATCCTCAACCTCTGCATGTGTGCCGGGGAGCTCAAGGAGCCAATGGCCAAAAAGAGGTTTTTCGTGGCCTTTTCGCCCGACACCGGTGAGGTGGCCGCCGAGGTGTCCCCGTCGTCCTTCGTGGGCTCGATCCGCCGTCGTCGGACCCCCGATCCGCCCGCCGCCGCGCCCCTACGCCGGTTCGAGGACTTCCCCGTCCTCCCTCGGACCCGGCAGCCGACGAGGTCCTACCTCGGGGTCCGGCAGTGGTGGTGGGAGACGTGGGTCACCGGGATTACAGATCGGGAGACCCACACCCGCTGGTGGCTCGGTACCTTCCACATTGCTGAGCTCGCGGCCATGGAGTATGACCGCTGGCAGGTCCGCTACCACGGCGTGGCGGCTAGGCTCAATTTCCCCTTCGGCACATGTCCGGTCGACCTCGTTCCGCCGGAGCCAGGGGTGGTGAGCTCGGCTATGGTGCAGGAGGACCGCGAGGCGTGGGAGCGCCTCGAGGCCAAGGCTACCGGCGAAGCCTACATGCAAGAGCTCCGCCGGCAGCACCCGGAGCTCATGGAGGCGGAGCAGGCGATCTTTGCCGACGTGGAGGGCAGCAAGGTTATCACGCTCTCCTCCGATGACGAGGTCGAAGGCGGCGAGGACGGCGGCATAGAGGGCGGTGAGGTTATTGCGCTCTCCTCCGATGATGAGGTCGAAGGCGGCGGCGACGGCGGCATGGAGGGCATCGAGGTGGGGCCCGAGGATGAGGAGATCGATGTCGACGAGCGGAGGAGTGCCTTCCCCGACGACCCCGACGACCATGCCGGCCCGGACCCGGCTCGCGGCACACCGTACATGACGAGGAAGGATTGGCTCGACCTCTACTTCGATCGAAAGTAGTTTAGCTTAGTTTAAATTTATGTTTTATGTTCGGTTATGCAAAACTATCTATGTTTATGTTTGAATGCACGCTACTTTCGGTTGAACCTGCTTTGAACTTGATCAAACTGAAGTTTACAACCTTAAGTTTAGGGGATCGACTAGAAAAGGCCAAAAATTGCTGGAGCATATATATCCACTAAAGGTTTTAGTCCTTTAACTTTTTAAGGATCGACTAGAGATGGCCTTATGACTTGTTTATTTCAGTTATTCACAATGTGATGCTCTATATGTGCAACTATTTGCCGTGCAGTTCAATTTCATCAATAACACTTTCAACAATACCACTATGAATTGCGATATTTGATTGCTATTAAGGATATTGCAGTTAACATGCCTTTTCGTTTTTTTAACAATAACTAGTGTATTGTAGACTTGCACAATACCAGTTTGAATGACTATTTGTTTGTTTTTAAATGTTATGCCTGATGCAGTTAACACACCTTTCCACTTCTTGTTTTGCTTAACTAGCGTGCTTAAGCCTGCACACTGAAGCTATCATTTGTAGATTATGTTGTCTACCATGGATATATTTGGTTGATGTTTAGCCTGTTGTGCTTAACATGCCTTTATATGTACTCATGTAGGACAATATTGAGAACAGTGTTGTTTTCCATCGCGGTTAGTTTCATCACATTGCTTATATGTACTCACTGTTCAAGATATTGGTAGCTGGTACCATATAGCCTGGGGCTGATAAGGGATTAATCGTCGAATCCGACATTTCACTGAATATATCTGTAACCCATTTATCAGTAGGTTAACTAGGGCCATATTTCATATATGTGAGGCTACATAGCAACATGCATTGTACTGAATGACTAAATATGCAATCCCAGACTACATAGCAATAAGGAAGAGTGTTACCTTAATGTTCTGATGATGTTTAGATATACATGTAATAAAATCTTATATAATGGGATGGAGGGAGTGTTGTACTACATCATTTTTCAATTGTTGTTTAGCTTCTAAATTAACTTGGTGCTTTTAGGTACATATATCATTGCCAAAGATCCACACTTCGACCCTTTTTGTGTATGGGGCAATGAGATATTCATGAACCAGCATCAAGTGAGGAAATTGATAAAGATTGTTATTCAAATGGGTCAAAAGATGTCAATCAAACTATTTGTTTACACTTTATGCAAGACAATAGTGAACTGCGGGATGGTAAGTAAGAACCATGTAGCCTTCTTTTTACTGCCCGTAATGAGTTGTGTTAGATGACAATGTCTGAATATTTTTTCTTTTGAAGTGGATCCTGAAGCAGTTTACTCAAGATTACCTCTCAAACTATATGATTGGCGGACGGCCATCACAAGGGGTTGGACTAGAGTCCTGCATGCCTTCTTCATCTAGGAGAGCACAATAGGGCCATTCAGCTTCACCTTGTTCAGCAACCAGAATGTCTGTCGCCTCTTTCTTTACCATCTGTAATAGTACAAGTATAGAACCCTGGTTTATCATTCTTTATTTGGTGCATATGTAATTCTTAAAAATATGTACCTGTGAATCGAATAATTCATTGGTTGTTTGAACCTGATGGATATGAATAAAGCTATAGCCGACTTTCAAGTTTAAATTAGGTACAATTTTAAATAACAACAATTAAATTAGGGCGAAATTGCGATGTGCAGGTTATTACGGCACACACGGTTGGTAAAACACAAACGTTTGCGATATACAGACATAATCCGAGACAGTTCACACAGAGGAAACTTGTGCAAGCATGCACACAGTTGCCGTTTGCAAAGCGTGTGTGATGTCAGACACTATCACATACGGTGCGGGAAAACTAAATGTGTGTGATTGTCTACCTACCGTACACGGTTTATAATCATGAACTATTTATAATCTGCCAGGGATCGTAAAACTCCCGTGCATGTAATCTGCTTAGAAAGCTCCCGTGCCTGGAATCTGCCTAGTTTTAGGTAAAACCACAAAACTCCGACTGTGATGGCAATGCGAGCACAAACGAGTAGCAAGGATGAAGTGTTTGGGATATTTGAGATATCGGAAACGGTTATATAGAGACAACTATATGAATCAAGGCTCCCTACCCCCGACGGTTTCTGTGTCGTGTGGGAAGGACCCCCCTATCGCCCACACTCACTAGGCGACGGTCCCAAATGCCGTCGCGGAAAGGGGTTAAAAACCATTTGTATAGCACTGACGCGTACTAGTGCCTCTTTGGGGAAATACCGACGTAGTTCAAGGAAACATCAACCCGGGGCTCGTAGATTTCACTAGTGGCTTCTCTCAAGAAATAGTGCATGGCAGGTAAACAAATTACTATTGGGCAATTGATAGAAGATCAAATAATTATGATGATATACATGCAATGATCATTATATAGGCATCACGTCGAAGATTAGTAGACTGACTCCTGCATGCATCTACTACTATTAATCCACACATCGACCGCTATCCAGCATGTGTCTAGTGTATTAAGTTCATGGAGAAACGGAGTAATGCAATAAGAACGATGACATGATGTAGACGAGATCAATTCATGCAGGAATAGGCCCTATCTTGTTATATCGAACCCATCACAAAGCACCTCTTTCCATGGCAAGAAAAATCAATCTAGTTGTCCTAACTAAACCAAATATTCGAAGAAGAAATACGAGGCTATAACTAATCATTCATATAAAAGATCAAAGACACAAATAACTTTCATGGATATATAGATCTGATCATAAACTCAAAGTTCATCGGATCCCAACAAACACACCGCAAAAAAGAGTTACATCAAATAGATCTCCAAGAGCCATTGTATTGAGAATCAAGAGAGAGATAGAGAGAGAGAGAGAGAGAGAGAGAGAGAGAGAGAGGAAACCATCTAGCTACTCCCTACGAAGCCGTAGGTCTATGGTGAACTACTCACACATCATCGGAGAGGCACCAATGAGGATGATGAACCCCTCTACGATGGTGTCTAGATTGGATCTCGTGGTTCTGGAACTTGAGGCGGCTGGAATTATGTTTTGTCAACTCCCCTAGGGTTTCTGGAATATTTGCGTATTTATAGGACAAAGAGGCGGTGCGGGAGACAACCGAGGTGGCGTGATACATCCATTTTGCATCATGTTTCCCTATTGTTATTTATGATATTTTTATTCATAATAATGCTTTTTGGAGTAATTCTAATGCCTTTTCTCCCATAATATGTAAGGTACACACAAAGAGGGAGAATTCCGGTAGCTAGAAATCTGGACCTGGAAAAGCTACGTCAGGCCACCTATTCTGCACAACTCCAAATGAGCTGAAACTTTACAGGGACTTTTTATGGAATATATGAGGAATATTGGAGACAATATGTACCAAAGGGGGCCCACCAGGTGGGCACAACCCACCTAGGAGTGCTAGGGAGCCCAGGCGTGCCCTGGTGGGTTGTGCTCCCCTGGGCCCACCTCCATTCCCATCTTCTGTTATATAAGTCATTTTGACCTAGAAAAAATAAGGAGAGGACTTTCAGGACGGAGCGCCGCCGTCTCGAGGCGGAACTTGGGCAGGAGCACTTTTGCCCTCCGGCCAGCCATTCCGCCGGGGGAACTTCCCTCCCGGAGGGGGAAATCATCATCGTCATCATCACCAACAACTCTCCCATCTTGGGGAGGGCAATCTCCATCAACATCTTCAACAACACCATCTCCTCTCAAACCCTAGTTCATCTCTTGTGTTCAATCTTTGTACCAGAACTATAGATTGGTATTTGTGGGTGACTAGTAGTGTTGATTACATCTTGTAGTTGATTACTATATGGTTTATTTGGTGGAAGATTATATTTTCAGATCCATTATGCTATTCAATACCCCTCTAATCTTGAGCATGTTTATCACTTATGAGTAGTTACTTTTGTTCTTGAGGTCACGGGAAAAGTGATGTTGCAAGTAATCATGTGAACTTGATATGTGTTCGATATTTTGATAGTATGTATGTTGTGATTCCCTTAGTGGTGTCATGTGAACGTCGACTACATGGCACTTCACCATATTTGGGCCTAAAGGAATGCATTGTGGAGTAGTTATTAGATGATGGGTTGCGAGAGTGGCAGAAGCTTAAACCCTAGTTTAGGCGCTATTTCGTAAGGGGCCGATTGGACCCAAAAGTTTAATGCTATGGTTAGAATTTATTCTTAGTACTTTTCTCATAGTTGCGGATGCTTGCGAGGGGGTTAATCATAAGTAGGAGGTTTGTTCAAGTAAGAACAACACCTAAGCACCGGTGCACCCACATATCAAATTATCAAAGTAGCGAACACGAATTGAATCAACATGATGAAAGTGACTAGATGAAATTCCCATGTACCCTCAAGAATGCTTCACTTATTATAAGAGACCGTTTTGGCATGTCCTTTGCCTCAAAAGGATTGGGCGACCTTGCTGCACTTTTGCTACTACTATCATTACTTGCTCGTTACAAATTATCTTGCTATCAAACTACTCTGTTACTTACAATTTCAGCACTTGCAGACATTGCCTTACTGAAAACCACTTGTCATTTACTTCTGCTCCTCGTTGGGTTCGACACTCTTACTTACTGAAAAGGCCACAATTGATCCCCTATACTTGTGGGTCATCAAGGCTATTTTGGCGCCGTTGCCGGGGAGTGAAGCGCTCTTGGTAAGTGGAAATATGTAAGGAAAAATTATTAATATGTGCTGAAATTTATTGTCACTTGTTACTATGGAAAACAATCCTTTAAGGGTTTGTCCGGGGTATCTTCACCTCCACCAGAACCACAATTATCTACCCCTCAACCTACTGCACCTACTGAAAATATTGAATTTTAAATTCCTTTGGGTATGATAGAACAACTGCTAGCTAATCCTTATGAAAGAGATGGAACTAAACATCCTGATATGCACTTGATATATGTGGAAGAAATTTGTGGATTGTTTAAGCTTGCAGGTTTACTCGAAGATGAAGTTAAGAAGAAGATTTTCCCTTTATCTTTGAAGGGAAAAGCATTGGCATGGTATAGGCTATGTGATGATATTGGATCTTGGAATTGGAATCAATTGAAATTGGAGTTTCACCAAAAACATTGTCCTATGCATCTAGTTCATCGTGATCGGAATTACATATATAATTTTTAGCCTCATGAAGGAGAAAGTGTCGCTCTAGCTTGGGGGAGGATTAATTCTATGTTATATTCATGCTCCAATCATGAGCTCTCAAGAGAAATTATTATCCAGAATTTTTATGCTGGGATTTCTCATAATGACCGATCCATGCTTGATACTTCTTGTGCTGGTTCTTTTATAAAGAAGACTATTGAATTCCAGTGGGATCTTTTGGAAAGAATTAAATGCAACTCTGAAGATTGGGAACTCGACAAAGGTAAAGAGTTAGGTATTAAGCTTAAGTTTGATTGTGTTATATCTTTTATGAATACCGATGCTTTTCAAAAGTTTAGCACTAAATATGGACTTGACTCTAAGATAGTAGCCTCCTTTTGTGAATCATTTGCTACTCATGTTGATATCCCTAAGGAGAAGTTGTTTAAATATCACTTTTACTTGTCCTTTTGGAACTTATTCTTATAGACCAATGCCTTTTGGTTTATGCAATGCACCTGCCACCTTTCAAAGATGTATGACTGCTATATTTTCTGACTTTTGTGAAAAGATTGTTGAGGTTTTCATGGATGACTTCTATGTTTACGGGAAGCCTTTTGATGATTTTTTAAGCAATCTTGATCGAGTTTTGTAGAGATGTGAACAAACAAATCTTGTCTTGAATTGGAAGAAGTACCACCTTATGGTTAATGAAGGTATTGTCTTGGGTCATAAAATTTCTAAAAGAGGTATTGAGTTGGACAAAGTTAAGGTTGATGCAATTGAGAAAAATGCCATGTACTAAAGAAATCAAAGGTATTCATAGTTTCCTCGGTCATGCTGGTTTCTATAGGAGGTGTATTAAAGACTTCTCTAAAATTTCTAGGCCTCTTACAAATCTTTTGCAAAAGGATGTTCCTTTTGTTTTTGATGATGATTGTTTAGAAGCCTTCGAAACACTCAACAAAGCCTTCATTTTTGCACCTATTGTTCAACCACCTGATTGCAATTTTCTGCTAGTGATTATGCTGTGTGTGCTATTCTAGGACAAATGTTTGATAAGAAACTAAATTTTATTCATTATGCAAGTAAAACCCTAGACAGTGCTCAAAGAAATTATGCTACAACTCAAAAAGAATTTCTAGCAGTGGTGTTTGCTTGTGATAAATATAGATCTTACATTATTGATTCAAAAGTAATTGTTCACACTGACCAGGCTGCTATTAAATATCTTATGGAAAAGAAAGATGCTAAACCTAGAATTATTCGTTGGGTTCTCTTACTGCAAGAATTTGATTTACATATCACTGATAGAAAGGGAGTAGAGAACCCCATAGCTGATAACTTGTCTAGGCTTCAAAATAATCTTGATGACCCACAACCTATTAATGATAGTTTCCCTGATGAACAATTAGCTGCAATAAATATTTCTAATAGTACACCTTGGTATGCAGACTATGCTAACTATATGTTGCTAAATACATACCACCTAGCTTTACTTACCAACAAAAGAAAACAATTCTATGATTTAAGACATTACATCTGGGATGACCCACATTTTTATAAAGAAGGAGTAGATGGTATTATTAGACATTGTGTACCTGATCTTGACGAGGGACAAATCCTACGGAAATGTCACTCTGAAGCTTATGAGGACATCATGCGGGAGACAGAACTGCTCACAAGGTATTGCAATCTAGATTTTATTGGCTTACTCTCTTCAAGGATGCTTGGAAGTTTGTCTTATCTTGTGATGAACATCAAAGGATTGGTAATATTGGTAAATATCAAGAAATGCCTATGAATTATTCACTTGCTGTTGAACCATTTGATGTTTGGGGTTTTGATTAATGGGACCTTTTCCTTCCATTAATGGGTATACTCATATTTTGGTTGTTGTTGATTATGTTACTAAATGGGTAGAAGCTATTACAACTAGTACTGATGATCACAACACCTCTATTAAAATGCTCAAGGGAGTTATTTTCCCAAGGTTTGGAGTCCCTATATATTTAATGACTGATGGTGGTTCACACTTTATTCATGGCGCTTTCCGTGAAATGCTTGCTAAGTATGATGTTAACTATAGAATAGCATCACCTTATTATCCTCAGTCTAGTAGTCAAGTTGAACTTAGCAATAGAGAAATAAAATTAATTTTGCAAAAGACTGTCAATAGGTCCCGGAAGAATTGGTCGAAGAAATTAGATGATGCACTTTGGGCTTATAGAATAACAAATAAAAATCTATGGGTATGTCTCCTTATAGAATGGTTTATGGAAAAGCTTATCATTTGCCTCTTGAGTTAGAACATAAAGCATATTGGGCAATCAAAGAACTCAACTATGATTTTAAACTTGCCGGTGAAAAGAGGTTATTTGATATTAGCTCATTAGATGAATGGAGAACCCAAGTTTATGAAAATGCCAAGTTATTGAAAGAAAAAGTTAAAAGATGGCATGATAAAAGAATCCAAAAGCATGAGTTCAAAGTTGGAGAATATGTTCTTTTGTACAACTCTCATTTCAGATTCTTTGCAGTAAAACTCCTATCCAAATGGGAAGAACCCTATATTATCGAGGAGGTTTATCAGTCTGGAGCTATCAAAATAAATAATGTTGAAGGTACTAACCCGAAGGTTGTTAATGGGCAATGAATAAAACATTATATCTTAGGTACGACCATTAATGTTGAAAGTAATTTTATCCAAACTATGACACCGGAAGAACACACACAAGAGACCTTCTGGAACACTCCAGAATCATTAAAAAGAGGAGGTACATGATACAGTAAGTAAACGGACTCCGAAAAATCCGCAAAAATATTTTCTGTCAGTTTTGGAAAATAACATAAATTAGGAAAGTAAGAAACTACCAGGAATCGCACCCTGGTGGGCACAAGACACCAGGGCACGCCTGGCTTGCCTGGCGCGCCAAGGTGGGTTGTGCCCACCTCGAGTACCTTCCGGAATCCGTTTTTCTATAGCTTGCTTGTTTCCCATGATAAAAAAATCTTTATATACCCCCCGAAACCTATTGACCACCATATCGCAGAGAAATCTTCTGTTTTCTTTTCCTTGCTGTTTTCTGACAGACTTAACTAGGCCAACACCATGTCTTCCTCACCTTCGAGCAACAGAGGAGAAGACGTAGAGTTGGTTCAGGAGGATCTAAGGAGAGAGGAAGCTGAAGAGGTTGCCATGGAGGAAGGAGAAGAACATTCTTTTGGGGTTCACCCTCCGGCTTCCGAGAGAGGCACATTGGCTAGCATCTACATTCATCCTAATCCTCATCAAGCTATGAGATCATCAAACACTCAATAGAGCCCCGAAGTGCATAAATAACTCCCACCAAGAAGGCCTTTACATAGGTTACATCGTAACAATTTTCACAATTTGATTCACAATTATGGGTTCGAGAATACTCCTCTTGTGCACATACCGTCCAATTGGGACATAGTTCGTCCAAGAGAAAGCGATGCAGGAACAAACCCTTGGGGCCCAGAAAATAAACACATAATGGTTGAAGTGAAGAAAAATACCGAGTTGCTTCATCGAGCTCTTCGGGAGATTCAAGGCCTGAGGGAGCTACTGATATGTCCATTTTGCATCATTCCTTTATATCGACATTTATTGCATTATGGGCTATTATTACACATAATGTCACAATACTTATGCCTATTCTCTCTTATTTTACAAGGTTTACATGAAGAGGGAGAATGCCGGCAGCTGGAATTCTGGGATGGAAAAGGAGCAAATATTAGAGACCTATTCTGGACAACTCCAAAAGTCCCGAAACTTCATGGGAGCATGTTTTGGAATATATAAAAAATATTGGCGAAAGAATTAACCAGAGGGGGCCCATAACCTGGCCATGAGGGTGGGGGGTGCGCCCCCCTGTCTCGTGGGCCCCCTGGCAGGCCTCCGGTGCCCATCTTCTGCTATATGAAGTCTTTCGTCCGAGAAAAAAATCATAAACAAGCTCACGAGACGAAACTCCGCCGCCACGAGGCGGAACCTTGGCGGAACCAATCCAGGGCTCCGGTGGAGCTGTTCTGCTGGGGAAACATCCCTCCGGGAGGGGGAAATCATCACCATCGATCCTCTCAGCGGGAGGGGGTCAATCTCCATCAACATCTTCACCAGCACCATCTGATCTCAAACCCTAGTTCATCTCTTGTATCCAATATTTATCTCAAAACCTCAGATTGGTACCTGTGGGTTGCTAGTAGTGTTGATTACTCCTTGTAGTTGATGCTAGTTGGTTTACTTGGTGGAAGAGCATATGTTCAGATCCTTTATGCATATTAATACCCCTCTGATTACGAACCTTAATATGATTTGTAAGTAGTTACGTTTGTTCCTGAGGACATGGGAGAAGTCTTGCTATAAGTAGTCATGTGAATTTGGCATTCGTTCGATATTTTGATGATATGTATGTTGTCTTTCCTCTAGTGGTGTCAGGTGAACGTCAACTACATGACACTTCACCATTGTTTGGGCCTAGGGGAAGGCATTGGGAACTAATAAGTAGATGATGGGTTGCTAGAGTGACAGAAGCTTAAACCCTAGTTTATGAGTTGCTTCGTAAGGGGATGATTTGGATCCATATGTTTCATTCTATGGTTAGGTTTACCTTAATACTTCTTTTGTAGTTGCGGATGCTTGCAAGAGGGGTTAATCATAAGTGGGATGCTTGTCCAAGGAAGGGCAGTACCCAAGCACCGGTCCACCCACATATCAAATTATCAATGTACCGAATGCGAATCATATGAATGTGATGAAAACTAGCTTGACGATAATTCCCATGTGTCCTCGGGAGCGCTTTTCTTTATATAACAGTTTGTCCAGGATTGTCCTTTGCTACAAAAAGGATTGGGTCATCTTGCTGCACCTTATTTACTTTTATTACTTGTTACCCGTTACAAATTACCTTATCACAAAACTATCTGTTACCGATAATTTCAGTGCTTGTAGAGAATACCTTACTGAAAATTGCTTATCATTTCCTTCCGCTCCTCGTTGGGATCGACACTCTTACTTATCGAAAGGACTATGATAGATCCCCTATACTTGTGGGTCATCAAGACTCTTTTCTAGTGCCGTTGCCGGGGAGTGAAGCGCCTTTGGTAGGTGGAATTTGGTAAGGAAACATTTATATAGTGTGCTGAAATTTACTGTCACTTGTTACTATGCAGAGACCAGTAGAGCAAAGAGTTGCTCCTCAACCTACTAAACCTACTAAAAATGTTTACTTTGAAATTCCTTCGGGTATGATAGAGAAACTGCTGACTAATCCTTTTATAGGAGATGGAACATTGCATCTCGATTTGCACCTAATCTATGTGGATGAAGTTTGTGGATTATTTAAGCTTGCAGGTATGCCCGAGGATGTTATCAAGAAGAAGGTCTTCCCTTTATCTTGGAAGGGAAAGGCATTGACATGGTTTAGGCTATGTGATGATATGGGATCATGGAACGATAACCGATTGAAATCGGAATTTCATCAGAAGTTTTATCATATGCATCTGGTTCATCGTGATCGTAATTATATATATAATTTTTTGCCTCGCAAAGGAGAAAGCATCACTCAAGCTTGGGGGAGGCTTAAGTCAATGTTATATTCATTCCCCAATCATGATCTCTCAAGAGAAATTATTATTCAAAAATTTTATGCTCGGCTTTCTCTCAATAATCGCTCCATGATCGATTCTTCTTGTACCGGTTCTTTTATGATGAAGACTATTGAATTCAAACGGGATTTATTGGAGAGAATTAAACGCAACTCTAAAAATTGGGATCTCGACGAAGGTAAGGAGTCAGGTATAGCCCCAAAGTTTGATTGTGTTAAATCTTTTATGGATACCGATGCCTTTCGTGAATTTAGCACTAAATATGGACTTGACTCTGAGATAGTAGCTTCTTTCTGTGAATCCTTTGCTACTCATGTTGATCTCCCTAAGGAGAAGTGGTTTAAATATAATCCTCCCATTGAAGTAAAAGTAGTTGCACCTATTAAAGTTGAAGAAAATACTATCACTTATAAGGTTGATCCTGTTGTTCCTACTGCTTATATTGAGAAACCACCTTTCCCTGTTAGAATAAAGGATCATGCTAAAGCTTCAACTATGGTTCGTAAGAGTAATACTAGAACGCCTACACCCTCTGAGCAAATTAAAGTTGAACCTAGTATTGCTATGGTTAAAGATCTCTTGGCCGATAATATTGATGGGCATGTTATTTACTTTTGTGATGAAGCTGCTAGAATTGCTAGACCCGATACTAAAAATTATCATAGATCTATTGTAGGCATGCCTGCTATTTCTGTTAAAATAGGAGATCATTGCTATCATGTCTTATGTGATATGGGTGCTAGTGCAAGTGCAATTATATTTGGAAGACCCTTCTTGAGTACTGTTAATGCTAGGATAGATTGCAAAAAGGATGTTGTTACTATTGGTTTGGGGGATATGTGTCATGAGTTTAATTTTGCTAAATTTCATAGACAACCTCATGATAAAGAATTGCCTAGTAAAGATGAAACTATTGGTCTTGCTTATATTGTCGTGCCTCCTAATGATCCTTTAGAACAATATTTTCTCAACCATGAAAATGATATGTTTATGAATGAAAGAAGGGAAATAGATGAAGTATTCTTTAAACAGGGACCTATTTTGAAACACAACTTGCCTGTTGAAATCCTAGGGGATCCTCCTCCACCCAAGGGTGATCCCGTGTTTGAGCTTAAACCTTTACCCGATACTCTAAAATATGCTTATCTTGATGAGAAAAAGATATATCCTGTTATTATTAGTGCTAACCTTTCAGAGCATGAAGAAAAGAAATTATTGAAAACTCTGAAGAAGCACCGTGCTGCTACTGGATATACTCTTGATAATCTTAAGGGCATTAGTCGCGCTCTATGCCAGCAGAAAATATAATTGTAGAAAGACGCGAAACCAGTTGTTGATCACCAACGACTGTTAAATCCTAAGATGAAAGAAGTGGTAAGAAAAGAAATACTAAAGCTTCTGGAGGCAGGTATAATTTATCCCGTTGCTGATAGTCGGTGGGTAAGTCCTATCCATTGTGTCCCTAAGAAGGGAGGTATTACTCTTGTTCCTAATGATAAAGATGAATTGATCCCACAAAGCATTGCTACAGGTTGTAGAATGGTAATTGATTTCTGCAAATTAAATAAAGCTACTAAAAAGGATCATTACTCTTTACCTTTTATTGATCAAATGCTAGAAAGATTATGCAAACCTACACATTTTTGCTTTCTAGATGGTTATTCTCGTTTTTCTCAAATACAAGTGTCAAAAGAGGATCAAGAAAAGACAACTTTCACTTGCCCTTTCGGTACCTTTGCTTATAGACGAATGCCTTTTGGTTTATGAAATGGACCTGCTACCTTTCAAAGATGTATGACTGCTATATTCTCTGACTTTCGTGAAAAGATTGTTGAGGTTTTCATGAATGATTTCTCCGTATATGGAACTTCTTTTGATGATTTCTTAAGCAACCTTGATCGAGTTTTGCAGAGATGTGAAGAAACTAATCTTGTCTTGAATTGGGAGAAGTGCCACTTTATGGTTAATGAAGGTATTGTCTTGGGGCATAAAATTTCTAAAAGAGGTATTAAAGTTGATAAAGCTAAAGTTGATGCTATTGAAAAGATGTCGTGTCCTAAGGACATTAAAGGTATAAGAAGTTTCCTTAGTCATGTCGGTTTTTACAGGAGGTTCATTAAAGACTTTTGTAAAATTTCTAGGCCTCTGACTAATCTCTTGCAAAAAGATGTTCCTTTTGTCTTTGATGATGATTGTGTAGAAGCATTTGAAGTACTTAAGAAAGCTTCGATTTCTGCACCTATTATTCAGCCTCCTGATTGGAATTTACCCTTTGAAATTATGTGTTATGCTAGTGATTATGCTATAGGTGCTGTTCTAGGACAAAGAGTTGATAAGAAATTAAATGCTGTTCAATATGCTAGTAAAACTCTAGACAATGCCCAGAGAAACTATGCTACTACTGAAAAAGAATTTTTAGCAGTTGTTTTGCTTGTGATAAGTTCAGACCTTATATTGTTGATTCTAAACTAACTGTTCACACTGATCATGCTGCTGTTGAATATCTTGTGGAAAAGAAAGATGCTAAACCTAGACTTATTAGATGGGTTCTCTTGCTACAATAATTTGATTTGCATATTATTGATAGAAAGGGAGCTGAGAACCCAGTTGCAGACAACTTGTCTAGGTTAGAGAATGTTCTTGATGACCCATTACCTATTGATGATAGCTTTCCTGATGAACAACTAGCTGTCATAAATGCTTCTCATACTGCTCCATGGTATGTGATACATCTCCGTCGTATCTATAATTTTTGATTGTTCCATGCCAATATTCTACAACTTTCATATACTTTTGGCAACTTTTTATATTATTTTTGGGGACTAACATATTGATCCAGTGCCCAGTGCCAGTTCCTGTTTGTTGCATGTTTTTTGTTTCGCAGAAAATCCATATCAAACAGAGTCCAAACGGGAAAAAACGGACGGAGCTTATTTTTGGAAGATATGGAAAATATGGGAAGAAAAATCCACGCGAGACGGTTCCCGAGGGGGCATGAGGCAGGGAGGCGCGCCCCTGACCCTCGTGGGCCCCTCATAAGGCGGTTGCTACTATTCTTTTGCCGAAAGAAAGCTAATTGTCAGGAAAAAATCTCGGCGAAGGTTTCAGTCCAATCGGAGTTACGGATCTCCATATATATACGAAACAATGAAAGGGCAGCCAGGCAGAACGCAGAAACAGAGAGAGAGAGACAGAGAGACATATCCAATCTCAGAGGGGCTCTCGCCCCTCCCATGCCATGGAGGCCAAGGACCGGAGGGGAAACCCTTCTCTCATCTAGGGAGGAGGTCAAGGAAGAAGAAGGGCCCCCTCTCCCCTTCTCTTCCGGGGGCGCCGGAACGCTGTCGTGGCCATCATCATCATCATCATCATCATCATCATCATCACCGCAATCTACACCAACACCTCCGCCATCTTCACCAACATCTCCATCACCTTCCCCCCTCTATCTATAGCGGTCCACTCTCCCGCAACCCGCTGTACCCTCTACTTGAACATGGTGCTTTATGCTTCATATTGTTATCCAATGATGTGTTTCCATCCTATGATGTCTGAGTAGATTTTCGGTGTCCTATCGGTGGTTGATGAATTGCTATGATTGATTTAATTTGCTTGTGGTTATGTTGTTTTCCTTTGGTGCCCATCATAGGACTATGTATTGGAGGGCAAGAGTGACAGAAGCTTCAACCTAGCATAGAAATTGATGCATACAGAATTGAAGGGGGACCAATATATCTTAATGCTATGGTTGGGTTTTACCTTAATGAACGTTAGTAGTTGCGGATGCTTGCTAATAGTTCCAATCATAAGTGCATAGAATTCCAAGTCAGGGATGACATGCTAGCAGTGGCCTCTCCCACATAAAACTTGTTATTTGTCTAGTAAAGTAGTCAATTGCTTAGGGACAATTTCGCAACTCCTACCACCACTTTTCCACACTAGATATACAAACTGTATTGCTTCTTTATCTAAAAAGCCCCTAGCTTTTATTTACGTGCTCTTTATTATCTTGCAAACCTATCCAAAAACACCTACAAAGTACTTCTAGTTTCATACTTGTTTCAGGTAAAGTGAACATCAAGCATGCGTAGATTTGTATCGGTGGTCGATAGAACTTGAGGGAATATTTCTTCTACCTTTAGCTCCTCATTGGGTTTGACACTCTTACTAATCGAAAGAGGCTACCATTGATCCCCTATACTTGTGTGTTATCAAGACCTTTTTCTGGCGCTGTTGCTGGGGAGTCATAGCGTGGGGTGAATATTCTCGTGTGTGCTTGTTTATTTTATCACTAAGTAATTTTTATTTGCTGTTCTTAGTTGTTTTCTATCTTTAGTTATGGGTAGGACATGCAAAATACCAAAAACATTAGTTGTACCTACTGAACCAATGGTTGAAGAACCACTCAAAATCTATCACACCCCTGAAGCTTATTACTTGGATCATCTTTGGTTCCTATGTGCTCGTGCTGAAACCCCAACTAGCTTAGTTGGGGGCAAATCTTTAGATGAGCATGCTTGTTATGTGCGACACCGCATATCTGAAAAAGGAAACGTTTACTGGATCAAATTCATCATTTGCAATGCTATGCTTGGAATTTATGCGAAATATATGATATTACTTGTTATGAAGATCCTAAGAAACACCTTCCCTACCAATGTTTTTTAGTGATAATGGAATCATATCTTCTTATGCTAAGGGTGTTTATAATTACTATGATGTTCAACAAATTGAAGAATTTGTTGCTTTTAAGGGTGCTTATGAAATTGCTTCTTTGATTGAAAAGTATGATGCTACTCTTTACAAATCTGAAATTTTTGCGATACTTGAATATTGTTATGAGAATTATGCTTCTAATGCCTATGTTAAACCATATATCGAGGTATCCTCCGCTTTCCAAGAAGAGACTAATATTTTGCAAGAGTCTATGGAAGAAGAAATTGATAAAACTGTGAGCTCATTGGATGAAAAAGATGATGAGGAGAGCGAAGAACAAAAGGAGGAAGAGCGGATTAGCTACCCGTGCCCACCTTCTAATGAGAGTAACTCTTCAACTCATACATTTTTTAATTTCCCTTCGTGCTTACCGAAGGATGATTGCTATGATGATTGTTATGATCCCGTTGATTCTCTTGAAATATCCTTTTTCGATGATGCTTGCTATGCTTGTGGCCAAGATGCCAATATAAATTATGCTCATGGATATGAACTTGCTATAGTTCCTTATGTTAAACATGAAATTGTTCCTATTGCACCCACGCAAGATAGTCCTATTATCTTTTTGAATTCTCCCGACTACACTATATCAGAGAAGTTTGCACTTATTAAGGATTATATTGGTGGGTTGCATTTTACTATTACACATGATGATTTTGATGAATATAATATGCATGTGCTTGCTGATCCTACTTGCAATTATTATGAGAGAGGAACTTTATCTCCACCTCTTTATGTTTCCAATACGATAAAATTGCAAGAAACTGTTTATACTATGCATTGGCCTTTACTTTGTGTGCATGAATTGTTCTTTTATGACATGCCGATGCATAGGAAGAGAGTTAGACTTCATCATTACTTGATATATGTTGCTTTGTGCTCACTACTAAATTCCAAATCATTGCTAATTCAAATTGGCTTTGATATACCTTGGGATCCGGGTGGATCGATTACTTGAGCACTATATGCCTAGCTTAATGGCTTTAAAGAAAGCGCTGCCAAGGAGAAAACATGGAAGTTTTAGAGAGTCATTTATTTCCGTTGTGTGCTTTTATAAGGTTCAAAATTAAAAATAATGTGCCAAGGTTTGCCTTTAGGATGTTTTAGATTACTTGTTGGTTTGTACGGTGAAGGACAGAAACTTTGGCTCTAGAGCGCGATTTTACATTTTTTGCTGGAACATCAAATGGTTCTGAAACTTTTTGCACTGTCTTTATATACAAATTTTTTATTTTTCATAAGTTTGGTAGAATTTTTGGAGTACCATAAGTATGGTGAATGTTCAGATTATTACAGACTGTTCTGTTTTAGACAGATTCTGTTTTTGATGCATAGTTTGCTTGTTTTGATGAAAATATCGATTTATATCAGTAGGTTAAGCCATGGAAAAGTTATATTAAAGTAGCTAAAATTTCAAAACAAAATATGAATTTTTTGCAACAGTACTTAGCATAGTGATTTGCTTTATTATACTAGCGGATCTTACCGAGTTTTCTGTTGGAGTTTTGTGTGGATGAAGTGTTCGATGATCGAGAAGGTCTCGATGTGAGAAGAAGGAAGAGAGGCAAGAGCTCATGCTTGGGGATGCCCGAGGCACCCCAAGTAAATATTCAATGAGACTCAAGCGTATAAGCTTGGGGATGCCCCGAAAGGCATCCCCTATTTATTCAACAAGTATCGCTATGTTTTTGGATTCGTTTCATTCATGTGATATGTGCAGATCTTGGAGCATCTTTTGCATTTACTTTTCATTTTTCTTTTATGCACCATGATGGTATGAGATAGTCCTTGGTTGATTTATATAATGCTCTATGCACTTCACTTATATCTTTTGAGTATGGCTTTATAGAATGCTTCATGTGCTTCACTTATATCATTTGAAGTTTGGATTGCATGTTTCTCTTTACATAGAAAACCGCCATTTGTAGACCGTGGGCATATCTTTTGTAGAAAGAATTAAACTCTCTTTCTTCACTTATATCTATTTAGAGAGATGACATGAACTGGTCATTCACATGGTTAGTCATAAAATCCTACATAAAACTTGTAGATCACTGAATATGATATGTTTGATTCCTTGCAATAGTTTTGCGATATAAAGATGCTAATATTAGAGTCATGCTAGTGGGTAGTTGTGGATTAGTAGAAATACTTGTGTCGAGGTTTGTGATTCCCGTAGCATGCACGTATGGTGAACCGTTATGTAACAAAGTCGGAGCATGAGGTATTTATTGATTGTCTTCCTTATGAGTGGTGGTCGGAGACGAGCAATGGTCTTTTCCTACCAATCTATCCCCCTAGGGGCATGCGTAGTAGTACTTTGCTTTGAGGGCTAATAAACTTTTGCAATAAGTATATGAGTTCTTTATGACTAATGTGAGTCCATGGATTATACGCACTCTCACCCTTCCATCATTGCTAGCCTCTTCGGTACCGTGCATTGCCCTTTCTCACCTCGAGAGTTGGTGCAAACTTCGCCGGTGCATCCAAACCCCGTGATATGATACGCTCTATCACACATAAGCCTCATTATATCTTCCTCAAAACAGCCACCATACCTACCTATCATGGCATTTCCATAGCCATTCCGAGATATATTGCCATGCAACTTCCATCATCATCATCATCATCATATACATGACTCGAGCAGTTATTGTCATATTGCTTTGCATGATCGTAAGATAGCTAGCATGATATTTTCATGGGTTGTCCGTCTTTTGATGTCATTGCTACGCTAGATCATTGCACATCCCGGTACACCGCCGGAGGCATTCATATAGAGTCATATCTTTGTTCTAGTATCGAGTTGTAATATCGAGTTGTAAGTAAATAGAAGTGTGATGATCATCATTATTAGAGCATTGCCCCAAGAAAAAAAAGGGAGAGGCCAAAGAAGCCTAAATAAAAAAGGGGCCAAAGAAGCCCATTCAAAAAAAAAGAGAAAATAAAAAGGGGCAATGTTACTATCCTTTTACCACACTTGTGCTTCAAAGCAGCACCATGTTCTTCATATAGAGAGTCTCTTGAGTTATCAATTTCATATACTAGTGGGAATTTTCATTATAGAACTTGGCTTGTATATTTCGATGATGGGCTTCCTCAAATGCCCGAGGTCTTCATGAGAAAGCAGGTTGGATGCACACCCACATAGTTTCAGTTTGAGCTTTCATACACTTATAGCTCTAGTTCATCTGTTGCATGGCAATCCCTACTCCTCACATTGACATCAATTGATGGGCATCTCCATAGCCCGTTGATTAGCCATGCCGATGTGAGACTTTCTCCCTTTTTTGTCTTCTCCACACAACCTCCACCATCATATTCTATTCCACCTATACTGCTATGTCCATGGCTCACGCTCATGTACTGCGTGAGGGTTGAAAAAGCTGAAGCGCGTTAAAAAGTATGAACCAATTGCTCGGCTTGTCATCGGGGTTGTGCATGATGTGAATATTTTGTGTGGTGAAGATGGAGCATAGCCAGACTATATGATTTTGTAGGGATAACTTTCTTTGGCCATGTTATTTTGAAAAGACATGATTGCTTTATTAGTAGGCTTGAAGTATTATTGTTTTTATGTCAAATGATAGACTATTGCTTTGAATCACTCGTATCTTAATATTCATGCCATGATTAGATTATGTGATCAAGATTATGCTTGGTAGCATTCCACATCAAAAATTTTCTCTTTTATCATTTACCTACTCGAGGACGAGCATGAATTAAGCTTGGGGATGCTGATACGACTCTGTCGTGTCTATAATTTTTGATTGTTCCATGCCAATATTCTACAACTTTCATATACTTTTGGAAACTTTTTATACTATTTTTGGGGACTAACATATTGATCCAGTGCCCACTGCTAGTTCCTATTTGTTAGATGTTTTTTTGTTTCGCGGAAAATCCATATCAAATGGAGTCCAAATGGGATAAAAACGGACGGAGATTATTTTTGGAATATATGGATAATATGGGAAGAAAAATCCACGCGAGACGGTTCCCGAGGGGGGCATGAGGCAGGGGGCGCGCCCCTGACCTTCGTGGGCCCCTCGTAAGGCGGTTGCTGCTATTCTTTTGCCGCAAGAAAGCTAATTTTCAGGAAAAAAATCGGCAAAGGTTTCACTCCAATCGGAGTTACGGATCTCCATATATATACGAAACGGTGAAAGGGCAGCCAGGCAGAACGCAGAAACAGAGAGAGAGAGGGAGAGAAAGAGAGAGAGAGAGAGAGAGAGAGAGATCCAATCTCAGAGGGGCTCTCGCCCCTCCCATGCCATGGAGGCCAAGGACCAGAGGGGAAACCCTTCTCCCATCTAGGGAGGAGGTCAAGGAAGAAGAAGAAGAAGAAGAAGAAGAAGAAGAAGAAGGGGACCCCTCTCCCCTTCTCTTCCGGTGGCGCCAGAACGCTGTTGTGGCCATCATCATCATAACCGCAATCTACACCAACACCTCCGCCATCTTCACCAAAATCTCCATCACCTTCCCCCCTCTATCTACAGTAGTCCACTCTCCCGCAACCCGCTGTATCCTCTACTTGAACATGGTGCTTTATGCTTCATATTATTATCCAATGATGTGTTGCCATCCTATGATGTCTGAGTAGATTTTCGTTGTCCTATCGGTGGTTGATGCATACAGGATTGAAGTCGGACCAGTATATCTTAATGCTATGGTTAGGTTTTACCTTAATGAACGTTAGTAGTTGCGGATGCTTTCTAATAGTTCCAATCATAAGTGCATAGAATTCCAAGTCGGGGATGACATGCTAGCAGTGGTCTCTCCCACATAAAACTTGCTATCGGTCTAGTAAAGTAGTCAATTCCTTAGGGACAATTTCGCAACTCCTACCACCACTTTTCCACACTCGCTATACTAACTTTATTGCTTATTTATCTAAACAGCCCCTATCTTTTATTTACGTGCTCTTTATTATCTTGCAAACCTATCCAAAAACACCTACAAAGTACTTCTAGTTTCATACTTGTTTTAGGTAAAGCGAACGTGAAGCGTGCATAGAGTTGTATCGGTGGTCGATAGAACTTGAGGGAATATTTGTTCTACCTTTAGCTCCTCGTTGGGTTCGACACTCTTACTTATCGAAAGAGGCTATAGTTGGTCCCCTATACTTGTGGGTTATTAGTGTGCTGATTATGCTAATTACATAGTTGCTAAATTTATACCACCTAGTTTCACATACCAGCAAAAGAAAAAGTTTTTCTATGATTTAAGACATTACTTCTGGGATGACTCACACCTTTATAAATAAGGAGTATATGGTGTTATTAGACGTTGTGTACCTGAGCATGAATAGGAACAGATCCTACGCAAGTGTCACTCCAAGGCTTATGGAGGACACCATGCTGGAGATAGAACTACACATAAGGTATTGCAATCTGGTTTTTATTGTCCTACTCTCTTCAAGGATGCCCATAAGTTTGTATTGTCTTGTGATGAGTGACAAACAATTGGTAATATTAGTAGACGTCAAGAAATGGCTATGAATTATCCACTTCTTATTGAACCATTTGATATTTGGGGTTTTGATTATATGGGACTGTTTCCTTCCTCTAATGGGTATACACATATTTTAGTTGCCGTTGATTACGTTACTAAGTGGGTAGAAGCTATTCCAACTAGTAGTGCTGATCATAACACCTCTATTAAGATGCTTAAAAAAGTTATTTTTTGAGGTTTGGAGTCCCTAGATACTTAATGACTGGTGGTGGTTCACATTTTATTCATGGTGCTTTTCGTAAAATGCTTGCCAAGTATGATGTTAATCATAGAATTGCATCTCCATATCATCCATAGTCTAGTGGTCAAGTAGAACTGAGTAATAGAGAGATTAAATTAATTTCGCAAAAGACTGTTAATAGATCTAGAAAGATTTGGTCCAACAAACTTGATGATGCATTATGGGCCAATAGAACTGCATATAAAAATCCTATGGGTATGTCTCCATATAAAATGGTTTATGGAAAAGCTTGTCACTTACCTCTCGAACTAGAACATAAGGCATATTGGGCCATCAAAGAGCTCAACTATGACTTCAAACTTGCCGGTGAGAAGAGGCTTTTTGACATTAGCTCACTTGATGAATGGAGAACCCAGGCCTATGAGAATGCCAAACTATTTAAAGAAAAAGTTAAAAGATGGCATGACAAAAGGATACAAAACATGAGTTTAATGTAGGTGATTATGTATTGTTATACAACTCTCGTTTAAGATTTTTTGCAGGAAAACTCCTCTCTAAATGGGAAGGGCCTTACGTTATTGAGGAGGTCTATCATTCCGGTGCCATAAAAATCAACAATTTCGAAGGCACAAATCCGAGGGTGGTGAATGGTCAAAGAATCAAACATTATATCTCACGTAATCCCATAAATGTTGAAACTAATGTTATTGAAACCGTAACCCAGGAGAAATATTTAAGGGACACTTTCTGGAACGTTTCAGACTCCGAAAATGAAGAGGTATGTGGTACGGTATGTAAACCGACTCCAAAACAGTTCTAATAGCAAATTTTCTCTGTTTTGGAATATTTAAGAAAGTAGGAAAATAAGAAGCAGTCCAGGAAGGACACGAGGCTTCCACGAGGGTGGAGGGCGTGCCCTACCCCCCTGGGCGCGCCCCCTGCCTTGTGGGCACCTCGTGTGCTCTCCGGACTCTGTTTTCATGTGCTATACTTCTTTTGGTCGGTAAAAAATCATTATATAATCTCCCGAAGGTTTTAACCACGGTATCATGCAAACATCCTCTGTTTTTGTTTTGAGCTATTTTTGCAGCAGATCAAGAGCAAGATGTCTTCTCAAGAGTCAGTGGGGGAGAGTCGGGTGTCTCACCCGACACCGGGGCCAAGAGCAAACAGTGATGCTGACCACTTTGGGCCATCAACTAAGGAAGAGATGGAGGCCGACTTGAAAAGGATAGATGCCATGGAGGAGGATCAAGAAGTTACTTCTCGTTTCCGAGCCGGATTCATGATGGGGGAACTACAGAGCTCAGCTATTCCAAACTCGGTCATTCCTTCCAACGTTAGATTTCTTTCTTATGAAAATATGAAAAAGAGTGTTACTTGTTCTCCCGCAGCTATGCAACATCCTTGGGTGAAAGGAGCTTTAGCCGTCACGGGAAAGCTCCATAAGGAAATAATGGACCTCAAGCAGCAAGTCAATAAGCTCGAAGAAGAGAATCGTATCCCGAGGGGCATCATCGCCAAGAATATCACATCACCACCCCCGAAGAAAAGATACATAAACACATGGGTATGGGCACTCCCCTTGGCAACTGCCAAGCTTGGGGGAGTGCCCCGGTATCGTATCACCATCACACTTTTATCTTTACCGTTTTTCTTAGTTCGATCCTTTTGGTTATATCTTGATCTAGTAGAATAAAATTTTAGTATGATCGAGTTTTGAGTTTTGCTTTATGATCCTTCTATGTAATCGAGTCTGTGAGCTATATATAATAAAGATTAGAATTGAGTCAAGGGCTTGATTATCTTACTATGATCTTGAGGGAATAAAAGAAAGAATAAAAAGAAATAAGGAGATCATACGGATCTTATGGAGAGTAATTACTTCACATATAAAGAGTATGATGAATAAAAGTTGTTGAGAGTTGACAAACTTAGTTTTGGTTATTGTTGCAATTAATAGGAAGTAATAAATAAAGAGATGTTTTCACATATAAATATACTATCTTGGACATCTTTTATGATTGTGAGCACTCATTAAAATATGACATGCTAAAAAGTTGATGTTGGACAAGGAAGACAACGTAATGGGTTATGTTTTCTTACATCCGAAATAAATTATATTGTCATGGATCATCTAACATGTTGAGCTTGCCTTTCTCTCTCATGCTAGCCAAATTCTTTGCACCAAGTAGAGATAGTACTTGTGCTTCCAAATATCCTTAAACCTAGTTTTGCCATGAGAGTCCACCATACCTACCTATGAATTGAGTAAGATCCTTCAAGTAAGTTGTCATTGTTGCAAGAAATAAAAATTGCTCTCTAAATATGTATGATTTATCAGTGTGGAGAAAATAAGCTTTATACGATCTTGTGATGTGGAATAAATAAAAGCGACGAACTGCATAATAAAGGTCCATATCACAAGTGGCAATATAAAGTGACATTCTTTTGCATTAATATTTTGTGCATTCAACCATAAAAGCACATGACAACCTCTGCTTCCCTCTGCGAAGGGCCCATTTTTTATTCTTGTCTTATACTTCATTCAAGAGTCGAGGTGATTTTCACCTTCCCTTTTTACATTTAATCCTTTGGCAAGCACTTTGTGTTGGAAAGATCCTGATATATATTGCTAATTGGATGTGAGTTCTCATGAACTATTATTGTTCACATTACCCTTGAGGTAAAAGGTTGACAGGCAAAACTATAAGCCCCTATGTTTCTCTGTGTCCGATTCAAACTTCATACCATAAATATTGCGTGAGTGTTAGCAATTGTGAAAGACTAAATGATAGTTGAGTATGTGGACTTGCTGAAAAGCTCTTATATTGACTCTCTCAGATGTTATGATAAATTGCAATTGCTTCAATGATTGAGATTATAGTTTGTTAGTTTTCAATGAAGTTTCTGATTCATACTTGAATTTGTGAATGTATTGTTACTTTATCATAAGAAATCATATAAATATATATATATATATATATATATATATATATATATATGTTGCTGTTCTAAGAATGATCATGATGCCCTCATGTCCGTATTTTATTTTATCGACACCTTTATCTCTAAACATGTGGACATATTTTTTTCGATATCGGCTTCCGCTTGAGGACAAGCGAGGTCTAAGCTTGGGGGAGTTGATACGTCCATTTTACATCATGCCTTTATATCAATATTTATTGCATTATGGGCTGTTATTACACATAATGTCACAATACTTATGCCTATTCTCTCTTATTTTACAAGGTTTACATGAAGAGGGAGAATGCCGACAGCTGGAATTCTGGGCTGGAAAAGGAGCAAACATTAGAGACCTATTCTGCACAACTCCAAAAGTCCTGAAACTTCACGGGAGCATGTTTTGGAATATATAAAAAATATTGGTGAAAGAATTAACCAGAGGGGGCCCACACCCTGGCCACGAGGGTGGGGGCGCGCCCTACCCCCCTAGGCGCGCCCCTTGTCTCATGGGGCCCCTGGTAGGCCTCCGGTGCCCATCTTCTGCTATATGAAGTCCTTCGTCTGAGAAAAAAAATCATAAGCAAGCTCATGGGATGAAACTCCGCCGCCACGAGGCGAAACCAATCTAGGGCTCCAGCAGAGCTGTTCTGCCGGGGAAACATCCCTCCAAGAGGGGGAAATCATCACCATCGTCATCACCATCAATCCTCTCAGCGGTAGGGGGTCAATCTCCATCAACATCTGCACTAGCACTATCTCATCTCAAACCCTAGTTCATCTCTTCTATCCAATCTTTGTCTCAAAACCTCAGAATAGTACCTGTGGGTTGCTGGTAGTGCTGATTACTCGTTGTAGTTGATGCTAGTTGGTTTACTTGGTGGAAGATCATATGTTCAGATCCTTTATGCATATTAATACCCCTCTAATTATGAACATGAATATGATTTCTGAGTAGTTATGTTTGTTCCTGAGGACATGGGAGAAGTCTTGCTATAAGTAGTCATGTGAATTTGGTATTCGTTCGATATTTTGATGAGATATATGTTGTCTTTCCTCTAGTGGTGTCATGTGAATGTCGACTACATGACACTTCTCCATTGTTTGGGCCTATGGGAAGGCATTGGGAAGTAATAAGTAGATGATGGGTTGCTAGAGTGACAGAAGTTTAAACCCTAGTTTATGAGTTGCTTCGTAAGGGGCTGATTTGGATCCATATGTTTCATGTTATGGTTAGGCTTACCTTAATACTTCTATTGTAGTTGTGGATGCTTGCAAGAGGGGTTCATCATAAGTGGGATGCTTGTCCAAGGAAGGGCAGTACCCAAGCACCGGTCCACCTACATATCAAATTATCAAAGTACCGAACGCGAATCATATGAACGTGATGAAAACTAGCTTGATGATAATTCCCATGTGTCCTCGGGAGCGCTTTTCTTTATATACGAGTTTGTATAGGCTTGTCCTTTGATACAAAAAGGATTGGGTCATCTTTCTGCACCTTATTTACTTTTATTACTTGTTACCCGTAACAAATTACCTTATCACAAAACTATCTGTTACCGATAATTTTAGTGCTTGCAAAGAATACCTTACTGAAAACTGCTTATCATTTCCTTCTGCTCCTCGTTGGGTTCGACACGCTTACTTAGTGAAAGGACTACGATAGGTCCCCTATACTTGTGGGTCATCAGATACTCATGGTTATATTGGAAAACACCTCTACTTCATCACCACCACCTTCTTCTTCATCACCAAAAGAAAACTGAGTATCATGTATGTGTACTCCCCTTGGCTTTCGCCAAGCTTGGGGGAGGTGCCCCGGTATCGTATCACCCCACTATCTTTTGCCTTTACTTATTTTAGTTCGATCCATAATTATCTTTTTCTTTAGACGAATAAAAGTTTAGTTCGATCCTTTCTTTTCGAGAGTTTTCTGAGTGATCTATCCTTGTAATCGTGCCCGAGATATATAATAAAGTTTAGTTTGAGTTTTTGCTTTCTTTACTTTCATGTTCCAATAAAAAGACAGGAAATAAATGAAAAATATCATATGCTAATCTTATGGTAAGTGATGACACCACATAAGGAAAAGTATATGTAGAAAATTTTATTAGAGATTGACAAACATAACATTGGTCAATGATGCAACTCACGAAAGAATTAATAAGGGAAGAGAAGATTCTCATATAAATATACTATCCTGTAAATCTTTTGTGATTGTGAGCCCCCATCAAAATATTATATGCCAAAATTGTTGATGTTGGACAAGGAAGACAACGTAATGATTTATGTTTGTTCATATTCACACAGAAGTTATATTGTCATAGATCCTTCAACATGTGGTGCTTGCCCCCCCCATCTTTGCTAGCCAAAAGCTCCGCACTAAGTAGAGATACTACTTGTGCATCCAAAAACCCTTAAACCCAAATCTTATTTTCAAGTGTCGACCATACCTACCTAAGGATTGAGTCAGATGCATCAAGTAAGTTGTCATCAGTGCAATAAGGCAATAAAAATTTCTTCTAAAAGTGTGAGATCATTTAGTGTAAGAGAAAATTGAGTGTTGTACGAACTTGTGATGGTGAGGAATAAAAGCGACAGACTGCATAATAAAGATTGCCATCACAAGGGGCAATACAACATGACGTTCTTTTGCACTAAGGGGTTGAGCATACAAACAAATAAGCGCATGGCAACCTCTGCTTCCCTCTACGAAGGGCCTATTTTTTACTTTTATGTCTTTACTTTTATGCAAGTGTCAAAGTTTTTCTTTCTATTCCTTTTTATTTTTCTCCTTTGGCAAGCATCATGTGGTGAGGAAAGATCTAGGCACATATGTCTAGTCGAATATGGGTAAAAAAGAGTTATTATTGTTGACATCACCCTTGAGGCACTACAAAAAAAAGACACTTCCGTGATGATACGTGTTTGTCACAATAGGTCACGTTTTGGTATGACTATCTTGATTCTGTCATAAATTTGTCATGCATGTACATCCATGACAAATTTATGACAAAATCAAGATAGTCATACATGTTCTGTCGTAGAAGTGTTCCATGACATTACCAAAATTATCATCACGGAAGTGTCCACTTCCATGACGATAAATCGTGCGTCATAGAAGTGCTTTCGTCAAGGGTTACCGACACCTTACATCCACTGTAACGGGACACCGTTAAGCTATCGGGTCCGGTTTGGATCCGATAACCCGCTAACAGCAACGATCGATGCTGATTTTCCACGTGTAAAATTCTCATTGGCTGATGAAACCATGTGTCAGCTCCGCGTTGGCATAGGTGTCACTCATCCAATGGGCGAGATGCGCCTATGATATGTTGACATGTGGACCGATCGAAAAGTGGCGTATAAAGATTAAATGGGCCGGCCTAACTAAAGGCCCACAAGATTTAGAGGGCCATAATGGGCCGGCCCAGCTAAAGGCCCACAAGATTTTGTAGACCATAATGGGCCGGCCCAGCTAAAGGACCAACATTCTCAGTTAAGGCCGGTACAGCTAGTGTTAAATTGGCCCGTCAACGACCCGTCCTAAACTTGTCATCATTGCGGCCCATGGTCACTTCTGGCCCGTTAACAGTCCACTAAGAATTTGGGTCGAATTACGGCCCGGTGTGTTTCCGGCCTGTTAAAAGTCCTGCTTCATTTGGGACCATTTATAGGCCATTGAAACTTTCGGCCCATAAATGACCGTGAAGGATATGGGTCATATTCGGCCATATCTGACATTCAGCCTGTTAGAGGCCCACTACAGATTTGGGCCACTTTCAGCCTGTTGTGACTTTCGGCCTGTTAACGTCGGACAAAATCAATGGGCCATATGCGGCCCCATGCCACATCGAGCCTACTAACGGCCCGTATAAACATGACACTAATCAAGCCCGACCAAACTTCCGGCCTGTTAAAGGCCCGTGCAGTACGTTGGCACATTTTCGGCCCGTCTGATTTTCGGCCCGTGCACGATCCGAATTGTAAATAGGCCACCATTTCGGCCTGCTAAGACCAGTGGGTTATTTGGCACAATCAGGGCCCAATCTTACTTTCAGCCTACTAAAGGCCCATGTTTTTTATGGGCTCGAGATATTTACACATGTAAATGTCCTATTATTACTTAGGGCCCAAATTATATTTAGGCCTGTTAAAGGCCCACTATGGACACGGGCCTACCAGAAAAATATGAAAGCTTACGCTGATTTAGGCCCGGATATTTTTAGTGGGCTACATGCAAATTTCGGCCCAGAATCGTTTTTTTCCCAATTGGAATGGGCCCGATGAATGTTCGCATGCTGGGCTCCTATGAAGCTTTCAGTCGAATAGATTACTAAGATAAACCTACACTATACGAAAATAGCATCGTAATTACTGCAACCTTTGGTAGCATCATAAATGTTGTATCACAACAAAATAAATTCCAACCATACAACAAATGGCATGTTGGCATAAGGTTTACAGTCCTTGCAGATAAAAGCACCATCAGATGTATACATGCACAGATCATTTGACCTGAGTGCTTATGTTTTAGGCTGTAGAATCTGATGGAGCAGCACGATCTTCCCCTTTTTCCGCCATTTCTCTTGAACAACAAAGCAAATGTCTGATAGTCTGGTTTCAAAACCATCCACATCTTCACGTCATTTTTCAACCACTATTTTTGTTTCTGACACAATGTCCATTAGGGATTGCACTTGTGTCTGGAGCACAGATATATCACTCTGTCTAGCTGGTAGATTTTGTTCAGTAGGCGATTTGGACGATGTTACCTTGACAACCAACCCAGAATTATGCATGAAGGTGCTTTTTGCACTGTTAGTGGAGAGATACTGACGCACTACATCAAGAGGTGACATTGTGCATGTGGTAGTCTCGTCACCTTTAGGTGGTTGTGGCTGTTCAATAATTTGTTCCATAGCTTGCTGAAAGTTTGAACTTGTAGATTAGTGTACCAGATAAGTTACTAATGAGACAAAACAAACAAAGTAGGTTTCACATTTATACATAACTTATTTTGGTGAACTACTGTAATACATTAGCATGTATTGTAGTGCCAACTACATAACAAAATCACTTTAGGAACATATGTCCATGTAGCATGCCTCTTGTATTATCTATTTCCTCACATTCGTTGACATCTAAGGATAAAGAGACATGGTTTAAAGTAGGATAAAGAGACATCATTCATATCATGGCAAACAGATATAAAACAAATAGGCTATTGTATCATTGTGTGCGCACATGAACATCACAACTAGATTACAGATCAAGACCAAAAGAATATCCTTCATCTCTTTTAAACCATGTAAGGTGAAATGATACATTGAGACAACTGTGTATAAAAGTGAACAGAGTAACTGACATTGGTTGCAAATGAAGCAGTTAAATGAACATATCATAGTACCAATCAGCTCAAAGGCAGGAGGAGTAAGGACTTACAATAGTGGCCTGAACTGGTGTGCTCATGCCCTTCATCTTGCTGGTGTGGCAATCCTTGAAGATTTGCAATGCATTCGGTCCAGGTTCTTTTTGGTCCACACGGGTTTTCCTTTGTATTTGGAACAAGTCAACATAGATACGATAATATGGCACGGAAAAAAGAAGGAAGTAGCATCTATTTACAAGAGCCTCGCAATGTGCAATATAGCTACGAGATCCTGTTGTCTGTTGGAATTTCACTTTAGAATGGTTGGTCTTGTTCTTCAAACAGTTAGCCTAAAATACCCTACCCGATACTTTGGATCAGACCAGTGTTTAACAAGGGCTGTCCAGTCTTCATGTGTAATATATTCCACTGGAGATGTTTGGGCGATTTCATTGTTAGCCTTGCCTTCAAAGTGAGATTTTCTAAGGTGGTACCGATACTGTCGCAGAGAAAACTGGAAAAACATGAGTGCATGCTTGTTTAGTTGCATCATCTTTCGGATCCAACTTGAACCTCATCTGTTGAAAAAAGAATGTGAGTCTTATTAGGAGGAAGATAGAAAGTATGGCACATAGCAAGACAATATTACAAATTGTGATGAATAACATTACTTACGGATAAATGGTCAAGGAAGGTGTTAAACTGGGTATTGTCTTTCTCATTCATGTACTGGATCCATGTTGGGAGGATATGTGCATGACACCTCACGACAATGGCTGCCTCTGATACTAACTTGGCTGACTTTGTAGCATCACGTGGCCTTTTTAAACCTGCCTCAAAATGGATCTCCATTCTTCCTCCTTTAGATTTTGTTAATTTGTCAAGCATCATCCCTGATGTCTGTTTCCGCTTGCACCATGGTGCTAGTTCAACAACGAATATGGAAAGTGTTAGTGCACATCAAAATGTGAGAGTACATATAAAGGAGCATGCAACAGCAACTTGACTCGGTCAGGTACCGTCTTGGTGTTGATGCTGATGAGGTTCATCTGATCTTGCCAAGTCTTGTTGTGTTAGCAGTGCTTCAGAAGTAGTGTTAGGTGTGAATGCAGCTTGGGAACTGGCCAGTCCCAGAGTAAACGAACGAGTAACTCGTTGAGATGCTAGTACAGTTGAAGCGGATGCTGCAGCTGGTGGAGCAGGTGATACTGTGTTTGTAGATTTAGCCAGTGGACTTGGACCTTCTACTGCACTATAAGTACCAGCAGAATCTCGAGGGCGGATCCTTTTCCCTTTCACCCGACGAGTAACACCATTCCCTACTATATTCTTTTCCTTGCTCTTTTTTGACTTTGCCATGTCAAGGCATACCCACAACACAAAAGAATAAAATCGCTCTTCAGAACTCATTGATGCATGATACAGACAAGCAATACTTTGATGTAAGACAATCGTGTGAGGATGGAATATGTAAGAAAAATAGGACGGCGTGACATATTCACAGCTACGATGTGTAAACTAAGCAGAAGGATTTTCAAGAAAATAGAAGTAATGCAAGCTAGACACCATATGAAAGATGCAACCAATATCACTCTGCCTAGATAAAAGTGTCATTTTGAAAAATTAGAAGCAGTACAACATAGAAATCAATGCAAGATGCAACCACTATCAAACTGCCATGTTAAAATCGTCCAATCATGAGTGACTGATGCGGGATACACAACAACAGTACTTTGATGTAAGAACATGGTATGATTGATAGATGCAGTGTATTCTAGCACAAAAAGGCATGTCATATGCACATGTATATCATATAAACTCAGCAGGTGCAATTTAATCAAAATGGAAGAAATACAGGCTAGACAACATATGCAACATGAAACTAATTATCACACTGTCAACTTAGAGCAAGTAACTGCGATGGTGGAGTATGGGAGAACTCATCATGTAGACTTGGGACTTCAACTTCATTAGCAGTAGCAGTGGCAAATCTAGAGAGTCTCTATTTGCATCGGTCCGGAGGACCACCAACATCCCCTAACTTAATTGTTTCCTTCCAATTTTCTGATATTGCCTTATGAAGTCAAAACCAAAAGAAGATGAATAAAATTAGCTCCGCATAACTGGTTGATGCATGATACAGATGAACACTACTTTGATGTAAGGAAAGCGCAAGATAGGAGGATGGAATATATACACAAAAAGACAGCATTGCATATTAAGACGTACGATAGGAGGATGGAATATGTATGAAAAACAGTAAGCAGAAGGCATTTCAACAAAATTAGAAGAAATGAAAGCTAGGCACCATATGAACATGCAACCAATATCACTATCAGGTAAAAAGTGTCTCATGTAAGTGCCATTTCAAGAAATTAGAAGCAACACAAGCTAGAAGACAATGCAAGATGCAACCTACATCACACTCCCAAGTTAAGTGTGTCTTATCGGTAAGTGAACGTTGTAGGTATAAGTTGTAAGCTACGCAGATGCAATTAAAGAAAATCAGAAGCAATACAAACAAGACATCATATGGAACACGCAAGCACATATAACAGTTCCAAGTTAGAGCAAGCACCTGTGATGGTGGAGTAGGGGAGATGTGCTCATCATCTACACGTATGTTCTAGAAATAGGAACATGTGTCATATTCACAGGCATTTTGTGTAAAGTAAGCAAATGCAATTCAACAAAGTTAGAAGCAATACAAGCTAGATATCATACGCAACATGCAACCACATATAATAGTGCCAAGTTAGAGCAAGCACCTATGATGGTGGAGTAGGGGAGATGTGCTCATCATCTACACAGCTATGTTGACTGTCTAGCCTTGCGTTTTCTTGCGAATCTTGTTGGGAGGATGGAGGAGTAGAATCTGTAGAGACCCTCCGTTTCAGTTGCTCAGAAGGACCACCATCATCCAATGCCTTACCAATTTCCTTCCGCTTTATTGATTTTGCATTGTGACGTCAAATTGACAAAAAGGCATAAAGTTCGCTATTCAGAACTCATTCATGCATGTTACTAACGAACACTACTCTGATGAAAGGCAAAGTCATGATACGAGGATGGAATATGTACAGAAAACTAGACGTCTTGACATATTCACACCTATCACGTGGTAACTAAGCAGAAGGCACTTCAAAAAATTAGAAGCACTGCAAGCTAGACACCATATGGAAGGTGTAATCAATATCACTCTGCCAAGTTAAAATTGTCTTGTCATAGGTGGAGTTCATCAAACTAGACGCACTACATGCTAGAAATCATATTCAAGACGCAAACCAATATCACACTGCCAACTTAAAGGTGTCCCATCATATGTGATTGACGCAGAATACACAAGAAGAGTAGTTTCATGTAAGAACATGGTGTGATAGACAGATATGGTATGTACCAAAAACAAGAAAGCGTGTCATATTCACACGTATCATGTGTAAGCTAAGCAGATGCAGTTTACACTAATTAGGAGCAATAAAAGCTAGACACCATATGCAATATGCAACCAGATATCACACTGCCAAGTTAGAGCAAGCACCTTGGATGGTGGAGTAGGGGAGCGGAGACTTGGAACTTGTAATGCACTAGCAGTACAAGGAGAATCCGTACAGATGCTCCGTTTATGTCGCTGCAGAGGACCACCATCATCGCCTTCCTTACTCTTTTCCTTCCTATTTTTTGATTTTTCCTTGTCAAGTCAAACCCACAAGAAAAAGGAATAAAATTTGCTCTTCAGAACTCATTGATGCATGATACTGACGAGCACTACTTTCATGTAAGACAGCCGCATGATAGGAGGATGGAATATGTATGAAAAATAGGACGGCATGACATATTGACATGTATGATGTATAAAGTGTAAACTAAGCACAAGGTGTTTGAACTAGTTAGAAGCAATGCAAGCTAGAAACCATATGAAAGATGAAACCAATATCACACTGCCAAATTAAAATGGTGGCCTAACATATGTATTTGAAAAAATTAGAAGCAATACTCCCTCCGTTCCACAATGTAGTGCCTATAGATTTTTCTGAAAGTCAAACATTGTGACCTTTGACCAAGAGTATAGAGAAAACTGTCTACATCTACAATACCAAACATGTACAATCTGAAAATACAACTCATTATGTATCCAATGATGTGCATTTGGTATTCTAGATGTGCCTATTTTTCTCTAGGCGTGTCATATTCACATGTATAATGTGTAAGCTAAACAGATGCAATTTAACAAATTAGGAGAAATACAAGCTAGGCACCATATGCAATATGCAACCAGATATCACACTACCATGTTAGAGCAAGCACCTAGGGTTGTGGAGTAGGGGAGATGCGATTTGGAACTTGCACTGCAGTAGGAATAGTAGGAGAATCTGCAGAGATCATCTGTTTTGGTTGCTCCAGAGGACCACCATCATTTCGTGCCTTCGTCCTTTTAGATTTTGCCTTGTCAATTAAACACACAAGAAAAATGAATGAAATTCGCACTTTCACATTTGTTGATGCATGGTACTGACGAACACAACTTTTATGTATGGCAACCACATTGTAGGAGGATGGAATATGTACGAAAAACGCTAAGCAGAAGGCATTTCAACAAATTGGAAGCAATGCAATCTAGACACCATATGAAAGATCCAACCAAAATCACTCTACCAAGTTAGATGTGTATCATTATAAGTGACACTTCAACAAATTAGAGGCAATACATGTTTGAAATGATATGCAAGATGCAACCAATATTACACTATCAACTTGAAGGTGTCTCGTCAGAAGTGATTGATGAGGGATACACAAGAAAAGTAGTTTGATTAAGAACATGGTTAATAGAAAGACATAATATGTACCAAAAACAGGAACACATGTCATATTCACAGGCATAATGTGTTAACTAAGCAGATGTAGTTTACCCTAATTAGAAGCATTACAAGGTAGACACCATATGCAACATGCAACCACATATCACACTGCCAAGTAAGAGCAAGCACATGTGATGGTGGTGTGGGGGAATTGCGGTCATCAACTAGAGAGCTATGTTGACTATCTTCATTTAGCCTTGTTGTTTCTTGAGAATCATGTGGGGAGGATGACATTGCACTCTTTAAACGAGTAGCGCGTCTCACAGTAACCCACTGGGGGTGTCTGTCTCATCATAAGTGATTGATGAGGGATACAAAAGAGCATTAGTTTGATGTACGGACATGGTTAATAGACATATGTAGTATGTATCAAAAACAGGAAGGCATGTCACTATCAAAGGTATAATGTGTAAAGTAAGCTGATGCAATTTAACCAAATTGGAAGCAATACAATCTAGATAGCATATGCAACATGCAACCACATTTGATAGGTAGAAGTTAAAGAAAGCACCTGGGATGGTTGTGTGTGGCAATTGAGATCATCAACTGCATAGCTACGTTTACTGTCTCCATCTGCTGGCACTGTACCCTTTAGAGCACTGGGACGCTTAGTGCTTATCTTTGAGTTACACTGGAGCAACTTCTATCTTTTCTTTTTTGTATTCATCAGCACTGCATCAGAGTCTGAAATACCCATGCATAAAAAACAATAGTGTGAGTATGGGTGAAGTGTGTGCACAAGTAGTAAAGTGTAAAGGTAGCAGATAGCAGGTCAGTGAGAAATAAATGACAGGAGACATATGATAGATCTACAACATGCATGGTACATGAAATTACTAGATTCTAGGATTTTGAAATATGAGCATAGGGATGGCTGGGAAATGCAGATGCTCCTCCAGCACACCACAAGGTGTGGGCCTACGAAAATAACAGTCGACTAAAAACAAATAGGCCAGTCCATTTTTTCTGCACCGTCCGATGTACAAAGAACGGGAAGATCGCCTTCATCAACCTCCAACCTGTCAGTGTTACAATCTCCCTCGAAACGCCAGCGACCACCGGCCCAGTCCCCTGCCTCCGCCCTCCCCTCGACCTCACCGCACCGCCGTGCTTGGCACCACCCTAGGCCATTCCTTCAAGCCCCGCTAACCTCCAGATCAGACGCAAGCAGCTCTTGCGCCCCACACCCCTATGATAGACACCGATGCGCCGCTTCCTCGACGAATAGGCGAACTAGGTGCTCCGCGCACCTAAGCGGGTGCTGCTTCTTTTGATTGCGATTCGACTGACCCTGAATTGAAATCCAAGCGGGCTACTGACCTCTAGCAAAGGTGAAATAGTAAATGGGAGGAAACCTTGTGCATTTAGTATCATGAAGAAGATGCAGTACAAAGCGCTCAACTAGTTTCTTTTGTGGGATGAATACGGTGTGAGCAGAGACGTAAGATTTGCATGAATAAGGGAAGAGGAGTACCTCTTTCTGCTGGCAGTGACGTGTCCTCCTTCTATTTTTCCAACGATCTTCTTGTGGTTCACTGGAAACGAGAAGTTGTGGAGGACGGTGGAGCCTTGGACGAACCCTTGGCCAAGTTGTTGAGTGTTGTGCAGTGGCCGTCTGTCGGCGGTGGGGAACCAGATCCGAGGCAGCGAACAACGGTGTAGCGGGCACAGCTCCAGTGCGGTGGACGGTTGCGACAGTGGAGCGGCAGCGGTGAGGCGCGGGACGGCATGGTCGAAGTGGTTCTCGTACGGCACACATAGGCTCGGTGTCATGGAGGCAGCTCTGCCTCGGCTTCAGCTGCTAAGTCCTTGAGGGCGTTGCGGTTGCGGTTGCGTTGGACAACGACGTCGGGGTACCGGTTCCGGCATGATGGAGGAGGGCGGCGGTGGATTTGGCGCGATGGGGTGGAGGACGGAGGAGGCTGGGGTTTCGTGGCTGGTGGAGAGGGTGTTTTGGCGCCCACGGAGTATGAATGGGGAAATGGAGGGAGGGAGGAACTAAGGGTGAACAATGTTTTGGTTTGGGACGCGCTTGTTTGAAATTTGGGGAAAGTTACAAACTTTGCCCCCATCTAAAATTTCGGACAAATTACGGATTGGGGGTAGGACAGTAATCTCAGGTGTCCCAAATGGTGGGCGGGATAGATTTCGAACGAGCACATGGGTGTTTAGGCGCCCACGGCGTATGAATGCTTCTCGGAGGCGGTTGAGACCGGCGTCTTGGTGAATTTACAAACCTACCCCGGTTTAGACCTTTGGACATCAGGCCGATAGGCTACACGTGCCAGAGTCAGGACAATAATTTCCTACCACCAAACATTAGTCTCGCGTGGTTTCGGGTGACCAGAGGCTTATTTGGCGCTTCGTTCAATATTTGGGAGCAGAAGCATTAACGTTTTTGGTTCTCTTGAATTGAACTCTTAGGATTTGTCAAACTTCACAAATCTTTACTCTTGAAAATCCTAAACTTACGATTATTTTCGAATGGAGGGGGTACATTTGAATATACGTTGTACACGAGTATATATTAAAAAATATGCAACTTATACCTCAGTTTATGCATGGTTCAAGATATAATCTCCTTGGTTGCAAAAAAATAGTTAGACATGCGTATGAATATATAGCATGTTCAAACGCACAACAAAGATTGATGCCCCCTTTTAGATCTGATTTACAAATGCCATTATATCGGGTTCAAATAGATGAATGCACTTCCTATGAGTTTGGATCTTCGAAACCCCCTTTATGTTGAATTCAACATGTATTGTATTTCGTAGCTAGCAATTTGGAATGTATCCATGTTAGTGACAATTGTATAAAGTGCTTCACACTAACAACATGGAGTGCACTAATTAATGTTTATATATGAATTGCAAAAGCAATGCATTGCATGTATTTCAAACTGCTCTCACTCTATGGATCGATAATATGAAATAAACACATGAGCATGATAGAATTCAATAGAGTATGGGTGTTTGATAGACCAATTTTCATTCACACGCAAATTGCAAAATTTGTGATCTCATCCAAAAATAATAATGTCATTTATATTTTAATTTAATACATAGAACCGCCTTTTACATGTAGATGCACTATGCCTCGGCCCGTTCTCACAAACGTGCTATATATCTCCCCATCTAATGCATAAGTGCACACACCTTATATACATCGGCATTTCTATTTCACACATGCTCACAATCTTTCCCGAGGTGTCGGGGTGTCTCACGCACACACTCCCTCTCTCTCTCTCTCTCTCTCTCTCTCTCTCTCTTTCTGACTACTATGTACCACTCTTTACACTAATCTCAGTTGGCAAACACTATTTCTCTCACGTGCATATATACACACGCACGGTCTCTTCTAGCCCTCTATACGCACATATATGTGCCTACATGTCTCCCGCATGCACATTATCTTTAGGCCTCTCTTGCACACATTGCCCCCCAGACACACCTCTCTCTTAGTAGTTAAGAGATATGATTCCATCAGATCATTCGGTAGGATATCCCTGACTGTTAGGCTGGATGGTAATACGAGGCAAAGTTTTACCCAAGTTCGGACCCTTGCAGTTGAGGAAAAATCCTACTCCTGGTACTGTATATTAGTGATAGGGTGTGTACAAAGTACACGTGAATACCAGACATTGTGCGTGTGTGTATACTATCGACGAACTAGCCCCGAGGCTTCTATAACATACTCGGGGCCTAGGGTTACAAATCATATATAGTCGTCTTATCACCAGTGATGATAGAGTCCTCCACGACTCTGGTAGCTTCGTGTTGTACGCCGAGTCCTCCAGATGGGTCTTCGTATAATGCGTCTCGGTCCAACCTATGTGGCGCAGGATGTAACCGACCCATGAGTCCTCATGTTGACCCACCATAACTAGAAATGATGTGCCCACCCCAACTAGACATGATGTGCTCACCACACCACACATGCAATCGACCACTAAGAAAATAAGCATATACAATAGTAAAATGTTATACATGAAAATTAATTGCATGGTGCATCCAAAAATATTTGTTCTGCATTGTGAATGTTTATATTTTCTCCTAAAATATTAGTCACGGGAAAGAGAAACGAAGGGCATATCTCTCCTTGTCTTCATCGGACACCCCCTCTTTCTACACCACTTTCACGTACGCACACAAACTATCTCTCGGCCCTCTCAAAGTATGCATGCCCATGACACATTCACGCGTGACAGTCATTGTATTTCAAGCGAAAGCACTATATGGTCGGTGGACTTCAGAGTATGCTCATTACGATCACTGTATATATTCTCGTGGTGATCATACAGTATCTAGCTCACGATACGTCTTCGTATTTTGTTGATGGCACTGGTGGATATTGTATTTGATGCGTGCTTCGTATTTTGTTGACGACACTTACGGTCATTGTATTTGACGCGAAAGCACGATATGGTCACTGGACTTCAGAATAATCTCATCATGGTCACCACATATATTTTGTGGTGCTAATCAACCTGTGGTTGGATGGTTAGGAGGACAGTGGTTTCTCGAGCCCACCAGGGTTAATTTCAGTATTTTTCTGGCAATGTGCGTTCAGTGGGAGGAGACGTTCCACTCGACTCCGAGGCACCTACCGTGACTTCATAAAATCTCAAGATCATATGCTGGCTCACTCTCTCGAAGGTGCTCATAGGGGTAGGGTCTACGTGTGTGCGCTTATAGCGGTGAGTGCTTGCGCCTATATATGAGTGCTTGCGTCCGTACCATGTTAAAAAACATGTCGTGATTATACAGTCACTGGCTCACCCGTACAACTCCGTATTTTGTTGATGACACAATCAGTTGACCAGTCAAACGTTCCACGTGGCGCAACTAGTGTTGCACCATCGGGGCACGTAACCATGGGGCCTACCTGTCAGCGCGTATATGAAAGAAAGAAATGGTAGTTTGAGTCTGTACCGTGTTAATAAAATACATTTTAGGGTGATCATACGAACACTAGCTCACCATACAGCTCCGTAATTTGTTGATGACATGATCAATTGACCAGTCAAATGGTCCACATTCAGCAGTGCCCATTACCATAGGGCCCACCCATAAACGCGTATATGAAGGACATAAATGGTAATAAATTAGTGGTCGGTGGGGATTTGAAGTCGTGAGACCTCTGGTTGGCAGTCGCCGGCGGTGGGGGCGCGGTGATTGGGCGGTGGCATGGGGATCGCCGGAGAAAAAGCTCGGCCCGAGGAGCCTAGAGGGATGGCCGGGGTGGCGGCGGACCGGCGGTGGGGAATGGTTTTGGGATGGGCGGGGCGGTGGCGGCGGACCGGCGGTGGGGAATGGTTTCGGGATGGGCGTGGCGGCGTGGCCGCGCGGGCCAGCCGCGAGCGGCGTCGGCGGCCGTCGGTTCCGCCGGCGGTGGATGGCGGCTCAGGGGGTGGAGGTTAAAGATAAACTACAGGCCCTTGATTTCGTATCGAACGGCTAGAAAATCTACTGACCAGAGATGAAAAAGTTAGTCGACTGACGTGTAGCCTCACCCCGCACGTACACATGCACGCACGCAACACTCGCACGAACACACGCATGCATGCAGGCATGCAACACCGACACGTACACATAATGAACACACACACACATGCATGCATGCATGCAAGACTGACACATACACATGCACTAACGAACACACGCACGTACGCCCACATGCATGCAACACTGAAATGTACACATGCACACACGCAACACTCGCACGCCTGCATGCACACCGCACACAACGCAAGACACACGCTCAACCTATACGTGCATGCACCCTTTGTTAAGGACATGGAATGTTGCATGTATTAATCAATCTAATCCTTTTTTGCAAGGTTTAATCAATCTTATATGTGATAAGCAGAACATTGATGTTTGCAGCGGTTTATATGAATCCGGTATTTTATATGAAATTTTTAATCAATCTAACAACGATATTAATCACAAATGGGCTATCAACGTATATATGAAATTTTTAAAATTCTGTTATATTATATAGTAGGCTTATCTAGATGAAATAGATGACGTCACACTCAATGAACAATCATCGGTTTATGGAATGCCGCTTCTGACCACCGTGTCCCACCAAAAGTTCCTCTGTCGTGCGCTGCCTGCGTTGGGACACTGACATGCCGGCTGGGTGGCCCGCCGAGCCCGCCGGATACGAGCTATGCAACTCACTGATCCATCTCCATCCCCTCGCCCGACGGAGCCAATTGCCGCCCCAAGCCGGCGCGCGGTTCAGCAACTCGCCGCTCCAGGCCAGCTTGATGAGGAGCGGCGCACGGTCGTCGTCGCTGCCGTCCACGCCGCCGCCTCATACCACGCCTCCCGTGTCTTTGACCGCGTCTCCCGTTTTTGTGGTCAAGACTCCCATGCCGGCGGCCGCGCCATGCAAGCAGAGACAGAAGCCGGGTGCACGGAGAACGACGAGTTGGTGGCTAACGCCTCCGCGTCCGCTGCCATCATCGAGGAGAAGTAGAACACGGGAGGCCGCCTCTGCTTGGGTCCCATGAAGGCCACCGCAGAGGCGACGCCGGTGTACACAACAGGTGTCTTGCTGGATCCTTTTGTTGCGAGGACCTTCGTCGACCCTGCATGGGCTCTAGAGAAGCGGAGAAGCCCCCTTCCACCATCATCTTGGGCATCAGCCAACCATATCAGTTGGGCAGCGGGGAAGCGAGCCGTCCTTTGTGTTGAAGCATATACCTCCGGGGCTCCCGGCAGTCCAGTGATCGTGCTGCCGGACATGAGGAACACAAATGGATTGGCAGGTGACCATTTAGGCCAGGTATTATATACATGTGTTGTCCAGAACTAGTACCTCTTAGTTGATTTGAATGTAATGAAATCCGTCATGTTTGTATGAAAATCCGGTATTTTATATGAATTCTGTCATTGTTTATGAGAAATATCATTGTGTTTGCATGAATTTTGTCCGGTTGGTTGAGTTGCTGTCAGAATGTGTGCGACTATGGTTGGATGGCATAATATGCGGGTCGCCGGTCGGTCTGCGGCCGGCTCGGGTGGCATGGTGGGACAAAAAAGCACACTCGTGTGAGCTCGTCTCCAACGTGCGCGTTGGAGGATGCATGAGCACTCAAACCATTCCTCGTTCATTGGTGGCAAAGGCACCGGTGGACAAAAGGGTCGCCAATATTTTGGCTACCCCGGGCAAAATCCAAACAGCCCCCCTAGCAGATTCAAATCCCTCGTTCGCCGTGAAATTTTGCCATGTGTTGTTTTCATGGACTAGTAAGATGCCCGTGCATTGCACGGAACATCAAGATGCATTTTTTTACAAAACACATGTTGTGATTGACCCATGCAGGAGTAATCCCATGTGTAAAAACTAATGATATCTCGAGAATTTTATCGGAAAAATGGTATCTCGAGAATTTCATCAAAAAAATGATATCTCGATAAAAATGAGAGATAAGATGAAGAGGAGTGGGGCGTGGTGGTGACTGGTGGTCAGACTGGGCGGAGGCATGGGGATGGACGGTGCATTATGTCTAGGTTTGTATATCTCTCTCACACACCCATGTAGGTGGGAGACATGCATGAAGAGAAGAGGTGCATGCACGGTGCACGTACTCCCGTCTCTTTGCTAGCCACACCCGTGCGGGTACACGGTGGAGCTCATTTCTGTACGAAAAGGCAGCCCACATGGTAATTTGACACGTGTACTGGTTGTCCACTTGATGGAGGATCGTCTACCATGGGTGAACAAACAAATTGCGACTAGACGCGTCATATGGGGCCTACCTTAGAGGCAAGGTTCTTTACACTCGAGATGCTCTGTACGTAAGTATTACTTTTGATGTGTCCCGTCAACTCGCAGAATGAGGAGAAGCTTGCTTACTACACCGTCTCCCCCGCCCACGGGCGCGATGGCTCGCAGGACGAGGTGAAGCTTGCTTACTACGCCTACGCCCGCTCCCTCGTCCACGCATGCGGTGGCTCGCAGGGCGAGGAGAAAATTTTACTACTCCCTCCGTTTACTCCTCTTCCCTACCTTGGTTAGAGAGATTATCGTATTGTTTGGAATATACTATGTCTTTTAGTAGTACTCCCTCCTTTCCAGATTATGGCTCAAGTTCCTTGGAGTAGTAGTATATAGGAGTAGTACTACTACAACAATTTCCTTGGAGTCCATGGTGCAGCAAGCTACCCTAGGCTATGTTACTATTCCCTCCTTGCCAGTTTATGGCTCAATTTCAAAATCTCTCCAACCAAGGTAGATGGTGAGTGGTGGAATTAATTTCGTAGTTTGCACAAGTAATGTATGCTCGTTTTTCTCAAGAAGTTATGTTTACCGAGGCATTAATTAGAATGAATGCATGCATGACCACTAAATTTCCATGAACTTCTACATGCATTGGTGAGTTTTCTCTTGACAATACTTGCACCGGGTGATTTAACGCACCTCGAAATCCAACATGTGATGGTACTACTACTACTAGTAGTAGAATTGGGACTTATAAAACGAAAAAACGATTTTTTTAGACGAGCCCTACAAACCGGAAGGGAGGGAGTAGTAAGTAGTATACTACCTCCATAGTGGGTACGTATCCGTAAAATCATATTTTCCAAAAACTAAGTCGCTCAACCTTTATTTTCTTGTTTCCCTTCCTGCCTCGTTGCCTCGAATAGACTATGCCAAACTCCCCTGCCTGCCGCGTGGGAAAAGACCCGCCCTTGCCTTTTTTTAGTCCGGGTTTGTATCGATGGATCGCGCGAAGCAGCAAAAACCAAGTCATGTCTTGTACTCCTCTGTGGACGCTCGCTTTCATGAATTATGTACTTCCTCTCGCCGACATGTGGGACATATAGCAACCGGGTCGACGTGTCATGCACCAAATAACAGTGCAAAACAGCAGGGGGGCGCACCCCAGTCGTACCGCCCTAGTAGTAGTAATGAGCAATGAGACGTCAAATCACAAAACGGCACCTTCCCAGACGGACGAAGAAACCATTATTTCACACTTCGCTTCACCATCATCTCCTTCAAGAAAACCACGTAGTATTGCTTCTACCATTGTTCTGCCCCAAGAGGGACACGCGCATTGCCTTGGTACATCATGACACGTGGGACCGCATGACAGGCCATGCTCCCCCGCCCATTGGTCGGTAAAATCACCTCATTTTTACTACTTCCTCCGTATCGGTTTACAGGGCATGCATATTGTTCTAGGTTGAGAATTTAACTGGCTATATATGTGATGAACTGTATATGTTTAGAAACTACATCCGCTTAAGAATTGAATGCTATACTTTTTGTGACATAGTAACTCATATTTAGTTAGTCAAATGGATGACCGAGAACTACGTGTGCGCCCTATAAACCAAGACGGGGAGGGTAGTACAGTACACATCTTTTCTCTACTCCTATAAAAGACTCAGTTGGTGATGATGGTGCGTCTGCCATCCATCATTTCTGACCATTAAATCTGCATCTAACGACTATGATGTAAGTCGTGGCATCTTTGCAACAAGACCCCACTCCTTTGCTCCAATTTGCAGAAACCCCTTAGTATCTTGAAACCAACCACATCCCTCCCCCACCTCATCAAAACAACCACAAGGAATATATTTTGAGTGAAACCTAATACGAGTATATTTTTAGTGATATATACACCAAACTATAGTGTTTTTCTTTCAAGTTTGTGAACACGTATTATTCTATTTTGGATCCGTTGCAACGCACGGGCACATTGCTAGTTAGATCAATATAGTCGGGATTCACCAAGGAGGAAAACCAAGTGGTAGGCTGCTCCTGTTGTGTTGGCGTAGCAACTCAGGGCTCATTCGGTTTGGAGGAAATCAAAACGTAGGAATTAGGAGTAGTATAGGAATTTGATAGGATGGCACTTGCCATCCTAAGGAATTGACTTGCCTCGTTCCTACGCGCAAAATGAGCTTTGAGTGGATGTGTAGTTTCCTCCAAAAACACAGGAAATGAGTAGTATTCCTACAAAATTCCTATACGCATTTCCTATAAACCGAATGCATATATAGGAAATTTTCCTCCGGAATCCTTGTTCCTATGTTATTCCTACGGAAATCCTCCAAACCGAATAAGGCCTCAAGTAGGGTTAGTCCGCACACGAAATGGTGACACACTTAACAGGACCCCTTTGGATGACATGTGGCACATCCATTGTCTTATTCCACGTGTGATGCACCAAATTACAGTTCGGAGCAGCGGTTGGACTTGGAGGCAACCCGGTCGTAGCATCGTAGTAGTAGTAATAGAGCGATGAGGGGTCAAATCACAAAGCCCCACATTTCCTGCATTAAGCTGTACGGATGAAGCAACCATCATTTCACTCTAGGGCGCAAGAGCATAAAGAAAAGAGTAAACCAATGATGCGTGCGGCAGCTACCTAGGGCACCATAGGGTAGGGGCCTCCACTACAAATCCATTTTTTAAAGCGCCTCCACTACAAATCCGCTTCTCCCTCGTCCTCTTGAAGAAAACCGATGATGCGTGCGGCGGTAGGGTTTGTAGGAGTACTACGGCGTGCGGGGCCACGTCGTAGTAAATGGGAGAGGGATTGAGTTCGAGTCGACGCCTTAATATGTGTGGGCCGCTTGGTTTTATGGGAACGAGGCAGCATTTTGGGTTCGGGGACCAGTGGAGATATACGTACAAAAAATTGTGGATGTAGGTTCGACCGAAAGGCAATGATGCATGGGCCCTGCATTTTGATATACCCGCGCCGCGTGAAATTTTCTACTCTACCTAAAACTAGTAAGGTACACATGCATTGAACGCATGAGATTTGGAAACCACATTATGAATAAATACACACTATAGCATCTAAAGCTTTGAGTCATATATGCAAGATGTACATGTTCATTCAGTTCTTATAGTTAATCTCATTCAAAATCAATTAGTTTTATAAAAAGGTTAAGATTCATGGGATTGTGCTGCATTGTAAAGCATAAAGTCAAAAACAAATAATGGCAATTCATTTAGAAAAAAAGTTCGGGCAATTATGATATGGAAGATTCTAGAACAAAGGAGAAGTGCTCGTGTTTTGGGAAAGCATGCACGGCCCACATCTCTTATTGGTTGATATGTCACGAAATAAGAAACGAGGAGGGACTTAATGTACCATGCCAAAGCATTTTGGGATTATTTGGTTTTTGAAAGATGACTTACACACCTAAACGGAGGGAGTACAAAGAGAAAAAAATGAATTGCAGTTAAAAGAATGACATTTCTAACAAAAATGTGAATGTGAACTACATATGTGTGCACGTGACCAACACATACATTGTCAATGCAAAATTTAATGCAAGAAATAACTTATGAGTAACATGCACAAATTGATGATGTGGTGCTTGCATGCATGGAGTAGAAGATGTATAGCAAAACTTAATGCAAGAAATAACTTATGAGTAACATGCACAAATTTATGACTTGCATGCATGACGTGTTCTTGTGCCATAGTTGCATGTCTAGCAAAAAAAAGCTACTAGTGGGTTGTACTAGCTATTTAGGAATAGAAGATGTATACATGGAAGTTGTAGGGAAAGCGATGACATATATCTCAATTCCTATGAGTAGGGATTGGAAAAGAGATGTCATTTGGTTCACATCATAGGAACTTTTCTCTTGAATCTAGAGATGACATGTATCTCAATTCCTACGAGGAGAGATTAGAATAGTGATGTCATTTGGTTCACATAGTAGGAACTTTTCTATTGAATATACGCTAATGTTTCTTTTCCTTTAAAATTATGGGAGTATAGGAATCCATTCATATGAACCAAGTGGCTCTATAGCTATAAAAAGGATGTCATGTTTATTTCCTTTGAAATGTGGAGTATGTGAATCTATTCCTATGAACCAATTGGCTCTAAAGGAAAAAATCCTATAAAAATCATATCATATAGAGTTCATATGATATTCCTTCAAACCAAAGGGTGGTTGAAATTGCTGCAGGTGATACGACGGTCTATATTTTTAGACTCCTCCCCCATCTTTATAGTTACCTCTCGAAGATGAATGAAATGATATATACTGGGTATTCTGTATGTGCATTTTGGTACACGAAAACTCGGTAAAAGTTTGCGAGGTTCGAATTTTCAATAAAGCTATATGCACTGCATTTTGGAACGGAGGGAGGAGCATATGGCAGTTCCTAACACTCACGTGTAAGATTTGTGTGTAGAAGGAGTGGCTGCTCTGTTAAATGACATGGCAAAACTGACAGTATCGAATGCCGATCTAACGGTTCTTACGGCGTTCATCGGGAAACGGCTTGTGGCGAAAATTTGCCGGATAATGGTTTATGGACACATGCATTGCATTGATACGTGCCCCCTCTCTCTCTCATGCACACACGCACCCTCACGAGTCACGACTCTCTCGAGTCCTCTCACACCCACCATCTATCTGCAGGTAGACGTCACACACATATGTGCTCTTCACACCCAACCCTCAGAACTTCTAAAAAACAAGAGACGCTGCAGACCTTTTATTTTAGCTCACACGCACACACTTATACTATTACTCTTGTGGAGAACGTTCTTTGGGCATAGTATATTGTACTCAAATGAAGAGAAGCGGTGCACGCACGCACTAGTTCTCTCACACCCACTCACGGGTACACGTAGGAGCGCACTTTTTTTGAAACTGGTACAACAAAATCACTCCACTATATATATTTGCAGGAGCCTTAGCGCTTGCTTTACTAGGGTTCCTCTCTTTCACTCTCTCATGCTCTCCAGATCTAAGCAAGACATAGGTGGCCACACTCTCTCTGCTCACGGCTGGTCACAAATCCGGCCGGACCACCTCGACCGGGGCAGGTGTGTACGTGCATCGTTCACGCTGTCGTCGACGGCGTGGGAGGAGACCAACAGCTGCCCGCGCGTCCCGATCGACGACCTTGTCGTTCTCTCTGAGAGAGCACCGGCTCGGGAGGGCCTCCGACCCCTTCTTCCTCCCTGCGGTATTGTGGACAAGATGCGGCCTCCCGACGCCGTCTTTGCCACATGCCGATGACCCTTAGGTATATATTCCTTCGGAGCCTGCCTTGCTCTACTGCCCCAGCTCCCCACGTGGCTACGTGTGGATCTTTTTCTATTTCCGTCGGTTGTTACAAAGCCACCTAGACTTTTACTATTATTAGAGTTGGTTCAAACAGGGAAGAAAGTGGGAAAGCTGTAGCATGAATCTAGGACTTGGTTCTAAGAGGAAACAGGGGAAAGTAGTAGATACTGGCTACCCAACCGGTCTATTGGTTGAAAAGGCGAAGAAAGCATGGTGGATGGCGAAGGGTGGTGGGAAATGGGGGAAAGTAGTAGATACTTAAATCTCACACCGCTAACATTGCTTCATCCTAGTGGAAGTACACAAATTTGATTGCACATTTACTGACCATGTGCTACTCTCATGACACTAATACTAATGCTATTGTTCTGCATGTTAATTTAGTGGCAGTGTTGATGTGATGTGATGCTACTTACTTAAGGGCACTTTCATACTGTCAGTCTAGTGCCAATTATAACACAATAGATGATGTTGTTAATCATACGCCACTGCAAATATCTGTCACTGTTTAAATAACCGTATTTCGTATTTGCGCAAACAGGGATGGATGTCTCCATATCGTTTCTATCTGCGCAATCAAAAGTACACACCTCATTTTCAGTACAACTGCACAAAATGAGATGGCTATTCCTAGCTATCGTCCTCTAACCACCAGTGTTCCAGGTATTCCTACATTGGTTCTAACTAGGTAGAATGACCAACGCAATCTAAAAGAAGTTGATTCGTATGTTTTACTTCCTGATTGCAGTGTAGGGACGAGCGAAAACAACCGCATCCTAGTCCGAAATGCACTTTCTACAAGTTGATCCATGGACCGAGGACTAGCTGGCATGACTGCACGGAGCTTTTTGGGGCAGGTGCGCAGACAAGAGGCATTGTGGTATGCTTATGTCTGCAAATAGCGGTGCTTAAATTTAATGGAATGCACAAGAATTTCACCTTGTCAGTACACTACATGGTTCAATTCAGTATTCCAGCTGAGAACACAATTATAATTGGTTATTGTGGATTTAGAGAACCTAACCCTGGATGGTGGCAACAAGAAAAAACCAGAGTGAACTCCAGGAAATTTAAGCCTGCCGAGAGGCCCTTTGCTCAGAGAAGCCTTGCTTGTTTTTTCCTGATTTGTAAACCTTCTCACAACTTTGTCTTTTGCTGTGAACTAGTATTTGTTTGTTTTGTTCTATGAATCATTCAGATGTATAAAATTGCTTAACTTATGCTTTTCAAGTTTTCTATGAAGCCGAGTTTAATGTGAGTGTTCCACATGAACGCTGGACTAGCGTGTGAATGTTTGGAATTTACATTGTGGCCTCAGTTAACTGCATGAACCACTGTAACAATATACGTAGTTTCTTATATGTCAGACATCAGATTATTGATTGTTAGCTGGTCGATAGCCTAGTATAGAACCGAGATGAGCCAATGTGCCGTGTTTTGCACAACTGCTTACAAGTGGGGTAGCACCAACAATGTTTACAAGTACTTATGTATATGTCGGCGCACATTTCTCGAACGAGTACTGTATTTCATCAAACACACACTGCTCGTATGATAAATCGTGACAACTTTTGTCTTACCATGCCATATTCATGAAAAAAACTAGTGAGGACGCATCTGTTTCGGCAACAATTACGATGATTCTCACATGATTCACGGGCACACAAAAGTAGCAGAAGTTCCCATCGACGGATTCAAACAGAGTACTAGCCCCAGAGGGCTCGATAATAGGCAAGGTTCAGATAAGTAGACACAATACACACTAGTATTAAACACTAGCTGGGGCAACTATTTCATGCCTCGATCTAATTTGGGCTGGACACAAGACGGACCTTGCCATGAACATCATCAAGAACGTCCGACAGCAGCTCAATCCTGTGAACCTTCATGAAGATAACCTTGTGCCCTTGCCACTCATAAACTTGTTTGTGGAGGCATGCCACATCATCTTCCTGCGTAAGCTCGACAAGAATAGTATGCCTCACAAACGAAGGAGTAGCTTTGAACTTCTTGTGCTTCAGTACACCCTGGACAAACACGCCTGACAACAGTGAGGCTAGAATACAACTCGGCATCAGTATAAGAACAAATGGCTTCCAGGATCCAACAGCCTAAGAACTCTGTTTTCCCAGTGTGTATATTCAGGTCATCTGCCTCATAGCGAGTGACATGTACAACCACACAACCCTTGTATGCATCAGGGCTCTAATTGAAATAGAAACAAATTCTGAATTACTTTCCAGTATAAGAAACACAAGTTATTTAAACCACTATGTATAGCATGGCATTGAAGCTAATAAAATTTTGCATTATTCATCACCACATACTTAGATGAAAAACCACAATCGAGATCAGCAAAGAAGTAAATCACCTTGGGTAGCTCATTGGGGGGGGGGCACATCCTCGAAGGGGGAAAACTGCTCCTGCGGTGCCACGGGGGCTGTAACCTCGAACGGGGCATTTACCATCTCAGTAGTGGTCGTGAGCGTATCTGGGGTCGGCTTGGTGGCTGCCTCCATCTTCTTGGAGCCTTCCCCGGCTTAGGAGCCCCCTGCTTGATCAAATCGCTGGCGTTGTTGAGTCTAGGAAAATGTTTTGAATTTAGGATTATATATATCGGAGAGTAGGATTCTTTTTACTCTTCAGTCCCTTCACCGCTCTGGTGAGGCATCCTGACGTAGAGTGTTGACTCTTCTCTTCTCAAATTTCACTAAAAAAATTTAGGATCATGCGGGTATCTTGGAATCGTTTCGATGGTTTTGTGACGAGAACATTGTTCTTGGTGCCTCCTGACATTTAGGGGTTGTGGCAGTGTCCCGGGGAGTTGAGCTCTGAGGTGTTGTCGTCACAATTTTATCGTTGCAATTCTGGAATACCTGAGTTTCGCCGACATCGAAAATCTCTTTTATGCAGTTGTTGGTGAGATAACCTCGACGCCACCTAGTACTGGGGCGGGAGTTCGGGAGTATTGCCATAACTCATATAACGGATGCTTTTCGAAGGTTGAGGTAAATGATTTCTGAAGGTTTCTTGGTTATGTGTTGAAGGATGGATACAGCTGGATGTAGGATTTGCTAGCTTTGGGTGAGATATTATGCTTCCCCTGTATCCCCAACACCTGATTGCATAACCGGAAAGGTTTGGGAGTTTCATAGGTGGTAATTCATGTAGCTCTAGTATTTCTTCCGTGGATATTTGGTTTGTGATTGGGTAATCCTCACCAAGTATTTGTTCTTGTCCGTACCTTGTTGTTTTATTCATCTACCTCTTTCGAAGTGGCTTCTCAATTTATGGAAGTGTGACAATTTCAATTGGAATGCATTCATTCATTTTGTTCGGATGTTGAGACTATATGTTGCAATTTCGATCCATTTGATTCAGCTTGAATATATGTCTGTCAAGATGCTAACGGATGTCACCCTCTTCAGGATGGCTCCTCCTACGCGTCAGAATCCTGAACCGCCGCCACCACCTCCACCTCCGGAGGCATGGCAAGCTGTGATGGCCGCTACCAATGCCAACACGCAGCTGATCATGCAACTCTTGCAACAGCGCAACCAAGGGAATCAAGGCCATGGCAACAATAAGAATCGGTTTGCTACACTCAACCAGTTTCTCGCAAACCAGCCAAAGACCTTCAGTAACTGTGTTGAGGCAACAGACGCTAATGATTGGCTCATGGATATTTGCAAGCATTTCGAGTGCAGCAATGTCAGGCCTGAGGACTTTGTCAAGTTTGCCTCGTTCCAACTCAAAGACCAAGCTGTAGAGTGGTATCAGCAATACAAAGATTCCAGAGGAGGTCGTGTGAGTACCTGGGATGAATTCCGTCAAGACTTCAAAGCTCACCACATTCCTCAGAGTGTTGTTGAGAGCAAGCGTGAGGAGTTCCGCAATCTGAAGCAAGGAAGCTTGTCTGTTTACCAGTATAACATCATGTTCTAGTTTTCTACTAAGTCTAAATCTGTTAATGAAACTTGCTATGTTCACATGGTTGCCATTGTATTTTCTGATCCCTTTTGGCTTATGGTCAGTAAGGGACTTTTGTTGTATGCTTTGAGTAGCTTCATGCCATGCCTTGCTTTGCCATGATATGTTCCTATAGCATGTTGTTATCTTGCTCTAAACATTGCTTCCTGATGTTAAATTCCTGACATGTTATTTTCACTAAGTCTGTAACCTGATATCTTTTGCACTTTTGCCATGCTTGTTTGAACCTGCTATTGAGTGAAATAGTCGTAGCTCAGTGTTCATCTTTTGTCAAGCATCTTGAGTGGATCCCTTCCATACATTTTGTTGTTATGTTAGAGTGTTGTAGCTTGTTGTTCTTGATGCATTTAGATGGCCTCATGCTGTTAATCGCAGATCGGTGCCATATTTGTTTTGCTTGTCATTTGCAAACCGTGCATCCGATTCCGGTGATCTTTATATCGATTTTGACCGAAATCAACTCATATTTCCATTGGCACTCTTGTTTTCCAAGTTAGGCCAGGTTCACTCTTTCCTTTCCTAAACATGCATATGCATCGCATATCACATCCCGCATATCATGACATGTTCTGCATCAGTTTGTTTGTGTGTTGCACCGTGGTTGATTGTGTATCCCTTTGCTTGTGTTCTTGCTTTGGGTAGAGCCGGGAGACGAGTACGTGATCAAGGAACCCGTTGAGTACGCTTACGAGGATCAAGCTAACGTCAACTCGGAGAACTTTGCAGGCAAGATGACCATACCCTCGAAATCACTTCTATCTTTGCTTGCTAGATGCTCGCTCTATTGCTATGACTATGCTATGATACCTACCACTTTATTATCATGCCTCCCATATTGCCATGTCAAACCTCTAACCCACCTTGTCCTAGCAAACCGTTGTTTGGCTATGTTACCGCTTTGCTCAGCCCCTCTTATAGCGTTGTTAGTTGCAGGTGAAGATTGGAGTTTGTTCCTTGTTGTAACATGTTTATTTTTGGGATATCACTATTATATCTTGTCTACTTTAATGTATATATATACTTGGTAAAGGGTGGAAGCCTCGGCCTTATGCATGGTGTTTTGTTCCACTCTTGCCGCCCTAGTTTCCTTCATACCGGTGTTATGTTCCTTGATTTTGCGTTCCTTACACGGTTTGGTTATAATGGGAACCCCTTGACAGTTCACCTTGAATAAAACTCCTCCAGCAATGCCCAACATTGGTTTTACCATTTGCCACCTAGCCTCTTTTTCCCTTGGGTTCCGCGGACTCAAGGGTCATCTTTATTTTAAACCCCTGGGCCAGTGCTCCTCTGAGTGTTGGTCCAACCTGTCAGCTGCCGGTGGCCACCAGGGGCAACTCTAGGCTGGCCTATCGGAACCTTGGACGATCCGGTGTGCCCTGAGAACGAGATATGTGCAGCTACTATCGGGATTTGTCGGCACATTCGGGTGGCTTTGCTGGTTTAGTTTTACCATTGTCGAGATGTCTTGTAACCGGGATTCCGAGTCTGATCGGATTGTCTTGGGAAAAGGAATATCCTTCGTTGACCGTGAGATCTTGTGATGGGCTAAGTTGGGACACCCCTGCAGGGCTTTGAACTTTCGAAAGCCGTGCCCACGGTTCTGGACAGATGGGAATTTGTTAATGTCCGGTTGTAGAAGACCTAAAAACTAAACTTAATTAAAATGAATCAACAGAGTGTGTGGCCGTGATGGTCTCTTTTCGGCGGAGTCCGGGAAGAGAACACGGTCTCCTGTTATGCTTGAGCGTAGGTTGTTCTGGGATCACTTCTAGATCATAGTTTCTCGACCGTGCCTTTGCCTTCTCTTCTCGCTCTCATTTGCGTATGTTAGCCACCATATATGCTACTGCTTGCTGCAACTCCACCTCATACCTTTTACCTACCTATGAGCTTAAATAGTCTTGACCGCGAGGGTGTGAGATTGCTGAGTCCCCGTGACTCACAGATTACTTCCAAAACCAGATGCGGGGACCGATGATACCGCTCCAGGAGATTCGACTGAGCTCAAGTGGGAGTTTGATGAGGACTCAGGACGATACTACGTTTCCTTTTCAGACGATCAGTAGTGGATCCCAGTTGGGATGATCAGGGGACTTTGTTGCATTTGGGGTTGTCTTTATTTTGGTTCCGTAGTCGGACCTTGATTGTATCTGGATGAATGTAATCATATTTATGCTATTGTGTGATGTGACAATTGTAAGCCAACTATGTATCTCTTTCCTTTATTCAGTACACGGGTTGTGTGAAGATTACCCCACTTGCGACATTTCTTACAATGCGGTTATGCCTCTAAGTCATGCTTCAACACGTGGGAGATATAGCCGCATCGTTGGTGTTACAAGTTGGTATCAGCCTCCCGCGTCTGCTCCAATATCGGCAGATATTTGCCTGGTTCTCCTTGGTCGATCATCAAACTAACGAATACTAGGATACCACTGAAAGGAAAACACAATCGCAATGACAATGAAGCAAAAAAGAGAGCGAGGATCGGTTACTGCTTTGCAAAAGTTCTTTTTTTCTCTAAAAGAAAATATACCATTATCACGGATCCGCTTACCTTCCCTTCGTTAGGAGAGAAGAACAGTGGCAGATGCGAGTGTTGGCTTTCTTGAAGATGGTGAGGGAGAAGGGGATTCAGCGAAGAGTGAAATGATGGTTGATTCGTCCATCAAACTTAGACTGTGGGGAGGTGGGGTTTTGTGATACGACGGCTCGTTACTACCGCGCTACAATCGGGGTGACTCTCCGCCTGCATACTGCCTTCTAATTTGGTGGATGGCATTTGGTCCCGCGTGCGGCATGGCCCCAAGTCGGTGAACAAAAGTAAAACGACATTCAGTAGAGGGAGACGTTTCGATGACCTAGGAGGAGCCAGAAGCGGTAGTGTATCCACTTTGCTAGTAGTAATTGTTTTTCTGGTAGCTGTAGAGTGTCTCCACTATACTACTAGTAATTGTTTCTGTGGGACCAAGACAAAATAGCCCATCCACCCTAGTAAATAATAAAATCAATTCAAAAGCCCATATATTTACTTAATGAGAGGCGCTACCCACACCCAGCACACCGCCCCGCAAAAAACCTGGGTGCTCTTCTTCCTCCTCACTCCCATCCACCTCACGTCAGCTCGCTCCACTCGTACCCCCAAATTCCTCACCTCACTCCTAACGAAAACCCCAGCTCCCCTTCTTCCTCACTACTACTGAAAAACCTTAGCTCCCCTTCTTCATCACTCGCACTACAACTAGGCTCATCATTTGTTACTCTGCTCAAATCTGTGAGCGTGATGCGACACCCTCGACGAAAATGGAGTCGGCTGAACCCAGCACCAAGAACATGAGGCTCCCGCCAGCGGCGACCCCTATTGTAGATCCCGCATCCGGTAGCGCAGGGAGAAGCGGCGACCCTGCCCCCACCGGATCCCAGAAACCCGTAGAATCACGGGTGCACCGCATCAGTGATCTCCCGGACGCCGTCCTTGGGGAGATCATCTCGCTTCTCCCCACCAAGGATTGTTGCCGCACCCAAGTCCACTCAATTCGGTGGCGCCCTCTATGGCACGTCGTGCCCCATAATCTCGACTGCCATCAGCTATCTCTCTTCAATGATTTTGAAATCCCCAGAGCCATCATCTCCTCCCACCAGGGCTCCTTCAAAGCCTCTGCATCCCGTCATGCTACCTGAGTAAGCATACCATGCCCTGCACAGTGGACGCCTGGCTGAAATCCCCTGAATTCATAGAACTACAGCTGCTTGAGTTGTACTATTCCCCTGGAAATCACCTACCAGATACCGAACGCCATCTACATGTGCCCTCAGCACCGATGTCCATATCGCAGTTTTCCTCCTCTCTCCACACCGCCACCTTTGTGCTGTGCGACCTACCAGACAATCTGGTACTAAACCTTCGACTCCCATTTCTCCAGAAACTTTCACTTGTGCGGGTTCGTATATCGGAGACCTCATTGCACAGCATCATCCACTCCAGTTGCCCTGCCCTGGAGTGCTTGGTGCTTGTTTTCATAGTTAGAATCGGTTGTCTCCAAATAAAGTCGCCTAACCTTGTAAGAATTGGAATTTGTTTTGACGGAAGGCAACTCATCATCCAAGATGCCCCTTCACTTCAAAGGTTGATCCTTGATAACCGTCATCTCTGCGCCTAAACTGGAGACCTTGGGTGTAATACATGATCTATGTGCTCATTTCAAGATGGTGTTTAGCTCCACAGTTCTTTAAGTACTTTATATTATCATCTACACTTGTAAACATAAGCTGCATTTTAAATTTCTGTGCATAAGTTATATATCATCTCGGAGTACACATTTTGTACTAATATTATGTTCTATGCTCAATGAAGAGTTTCTCCATGGATAGCCTATCAATGGTGCTGGATTCTGTCAAGATCTTATATATCCAAATGAATAGTTTTGATCTGAACAAGATTATTGGCTTTCTGCACTGCTTTCCATGTCTGAAGAAGTTGTATATAAAGGTGATAAGTTCACTCACATTGGAAGCCCGCATATAGTGTGCTAGAATTAACCGTTCAGCTGTTGCTCTTTCCACACTCTTTTTTAGACCTTAACTGTTTCCAATCTTCATGCCTATTTAGGCAACGGGACGGGGTAATAAAGTTATAACCAATCGGTGGATTTGTAAGCACCGGGAATTTCTCACTTCTCATGACATTCGATTGAAGACAATAATGCTAGAACGATATGTAGCCAACCATGCAAACACTAGATTGGTCACATTCTTCCTGCTGGATGCGAGGTTACTACTGTCTATCAGGCTTAAGTTTATCAGCGGCATGGTTTTGACGGATGGGTATGTCGAAGAGCAAAAAAAGAGTTTCAGGTGGGAAAAAGAGCTACTGAACGTGTCGAGCTTCTATTTACAACATATTGTGCTCATAATCCAGTAAATTTTATGACCCAGGATGTCCATTCTATGGACCTGACCGATCCATTTGACTGTGACTGCCGAAAACTGTGCTGGAGTTAGATGTCGTTGCCCTTTTCAACCTTGGTTTTGTCTAAACCTAATGAACGGTTAACCCTCATGCTTTTGTACAGTTTGTAAGCTGGAGTTAGATGTTCTTGCCCTTTTCAACTCGGCTGTGACAGTCATATTTTCTTTGAAACAAGGAAAATGGCTTGCCATTCGTTTAATTTAGAGTGAAATATTGTAACAACTCCCAACCAAGGGAAATAACATCACTCTCACCAGCTTCTTGAGCTCACTGTGCATTACATAAGCCAAGTGATTAGCCCCCACTAGCACCCACAAACTTATTTTGAACTAGCACACCAAATGGGCTGTAAATTTTCATAAGAAAGGCTACATGACCATGACATATTTGGATTCTGACATTTGGGACCCATGAGGAAATAGCCTATCCAAGGTGGTGTCGACTTACTAGCCAGTCAACAAACGATTCTGCATACCAGCTGTTGGATTGACATCCAACATCTAACGTGTATCTTCTATCTCTGGTCTTCTTCCTCCAGCCGCCCAAACCAAACCACCCCATCGGCTCCGCCTGCTCCCGCCTCCCATGGCTGGCTGCACCTCCGCCGCCCTACCATACCATCCAACGTTGGCTAGTCCCTCCCTCTATCCCCCCACACGTCCTATTATTCTCCGGCGACGTCGGCCCCAACACGCACCTGCACCCAAACCAGTCAACCCTCGTACTCCCCTCCCCCTGCGACTGGACCGGCGCATCTTCCATGGCTCCTGTTCGCTCTCCGTGTGCGGTGCGCCGCCCTCTTGCGATGTCAACACCGGCAACAACCGAGAGGAACAAGGATATGACTGTACATGGAGAGGATGACAGTAGGGACCCACCAGCATCATGGCATTACGCAAGCAAGTGCCTCGTTATTATTAACCCAAAAAATGGTTCCTCCTATTGGTTTGACATCTGGGGCTTCCGCCATTGTCAACATAGTGATTAAACGAGAGAATTACTACACAACAAGCGGCTGACACCAGGGACCTAGCAGGTCACGCAGTTGTTATTTAATTTTTTTTGAGGAACAAGCAGTTGTTATTTATACTAGTTTTAGCGATGGATCAGGGTAACAACGGGGTTGTGCGGGGCTGTGGCCCATCTAGCGAGGGTTTTATTTATGTTTACCACATCATGAGCCCAGTTATGTTTTTTTCTTGCTGAAAATGCTAGCCCAGTTCTATTTTTTAAGAAATACCCAAACAAGGCCTACTTGCTTTATCATCCCTGCTGGGCTGCAAATATTTCAAGACGAGGAGAGTTTCATTCGGTTTGCCCAGAAATGGGTTGTACATTTTTAAAAGACATCAAACCGGGAATTAGTTTCAATTTTTTTAATTACAAGATTTTAAATTCCATTGATTTTTATGCGTGCACAATTATTTGGATTATATATATATATAAATTATTTTTCAAAATAGTTTGAATGTGACTCGATATTTCGGGATTAAAAATAGTTGACTACACCGAGATATGCAAAATTTCGCATAATTTTTAACCGTGGCCACAATATGGGATGTAATGCTAACAAAAGGAAGATGGGCTCCATACGCTCGAAAAAAAGATGGGCTCCAAAAAAATTCTTAAAAATTGGCAAATAGGTTGTAGATTATTAGAAATAATGGCACATGGGTTGTATGTTGTTTTCCACAGATTTGAGGCTGACTTGTGCGCCTACTACAGATTGACGTGTATGCTTTCCTAAAAAATAAGGTTGATGCACACACGATGGCGTGTCAACATAGTCAACACACGAGAGCGGTGACTGTTGGATGTCCATCGAACGATCGTCGTGCTTCTTCAATCTCTGCTCTTCCTGCTCCAGCCGCTCAAACAAGCACCGGCGGGACTGCCTGCTCCCTCCTCTCGTGGCCGGCTATGCTGCCACGTAGGCCTCACTGCCCCATCATTCTCCCATCGCTGGCCTAGCCATCACTCTACTCACCCACACCTCCGGTTATTCTTCGGCAACGGCAGATAAACCAGTAAACCCTCGCACTCCCCTCCGCGTGGGAAACAACTGCCGAGTTTTCCCTGGCTCCATGTCATTTCCCTTCCTAGGCCTCGCCATCGTCCATCGCCCTTGTGCTCTTGGTGCAGCGTGGTCAACAAATGGCATGCATCAGAAGTGGACTGTACCTGGAGAGGCTGACAGCTGGGTCCACGGCCGCACGCAAGGAAATGCCTCCTTATTACACACAAAATAATGATTCCTCCACCTGACAGCTGGGACCCACTGGAAGGGCCTCTCTATTTCATGAAAAATGCGTTCCCCCGCTGACAGGTCGGACCCACCAGCTATATCTTCACACACAAGGAAGTGCCTCGTTATTATGCACAAAAAATGAATATTCCCCCTGCTAGCTAGGACCCACCATAGTGGGAAGCTGACTTGGGGCCTACTAAGATGACGGGGACGGAGAGCTTTGTTAACTTAGTCAATCTGAACGATTCTAGCTCCATTGACCGTACGATGTCCATCGAAGGGCCGTAGTGATTTTTCAACCTCTGGTCTTCTTGCTCCAGCCGCCCAAACAAGCATCGGCCATGCCGCCTGCTCCTGCCTCCCGTGTCCGACTATGCTACCACCGATGGCCATGCCATCCCTCTATACTCACCCACACCTCCTGTTGTTCTCCGGCGACGAGAGCCTCACACCGCAGCTGAAGCAGTCAACCCATGTACTCCCCTCCGCGTAGGCATCCACTACCGCGTCTTCCCCGGCTCTGCGTCGTCCCCTTCCTAGGCCTCGCCGTCGTCCACCGCCCTGGTGCTCTCAGCGCGGCGTGGTCAATGTGGTCAACAAACGACTTCCATCGGAAGAGTACTGTACGTGGAGAGGCTGACAGTTGGGTCCACGGCCGCAGCAAGGAAGTGCCTCCTTATTACGCGGAAAATAATGATTCCTCCACCTGACAGTAGGGACCCAATGGACGGGCCATCGTATTTCGCAAAAAAAACATTTCCCCCCTGACTGCTGGGACCCACCAGCTATATCTTGGCACGCAAGGAAGTACATCCATATTACGGGCAAAAAAATATCCGTCCCCTGACTTCTGGGACTCACCAGCTACATCTTCACACGGAAGGAAGGGCCTGACAGTCGGGACCCACCTGGTCGAAGAGTACGTAGCATTGTCATTCTGGTCGCGAACATGTACGTACATACGATCGGTTTGTCTGCAGGCTACAGCGATGAACTGTGGCCGTGTAAGGAAGGGCACATGTCATAGTAGAGGTGCGTATGTGTCGTAGTAGAGGCGCGTACGTGTCATAGTAGAGGCGCGCACGTAGCATGTACTCATATGTACAGCGGCCAGGGTGCAAGCAAGAAAATACAACCACGCACGTACAAACGGGCAAGGTCTCAAACGCCTACTCACGCATACGTACGGCCAGGGCTCGTGTACATGGCTGGGTCGGAACGGAGAAATGGCGTCGCTGTCGTGTTCATGGGGAGGCAACGGAATGCGTCGTGTTCATCGGGAGGCAATGGAACGTGTACTGTTCATCGGGAGCCAACCGGCTTGGACGGAACAGCCGATGGAAATGAGGCCTTGCATACCACAGAACGGGGGAAACGACATTGAGTTTGACCGTCCATGGTAGAAACGGGATCCTGTTCATCGGGAGTGGTCTGGCATACCGCAAAACGGAGGAAACGAACCTCCTATGGTCAAAACGGGGTCATGTTGATCGTGTTGGAAATATGCCCTAGAGGCAATAATAAAAGGATTATTATTATATTTCCTTGTTCATGATAATTGTCTTTTATTCATGCTATAATTGTGTTATCCAGAAATCGTAATACATGTGTGAATACATAGACACCAACATGTCCCTAGTAAGCCTCTAGTTGACTAACTCGTTGATCAACAGATAGTCATGGTTTCCTGACTATGGACATTGGATGTCATTGATAACGAGATCACATCATTAGGAGAATGATGTGATGGACAAGACCCAATCCTAAACATAGCACAAGATCGTATAGTTCGTTTGCTAGAGTTTTTCCAATGTCAAGTATCTTTTCCTTAGACCATGAGATCGTGTAACTCCCGTATACCGTAGGAGTGCTTTGGGTGTACCAAACGTCACAACGTAACTGGGTGACTATAAAGGTATACTACGGGTATCTCCGAAAGTGTCTGTTGGGTTGACACGGATCAAGACTGGGATTTGTCACTCCATATGACGGAGAGATATCTCTGGGCCCACTCGGTAATGCATCATCATAATGAGCTCAAAGTGACCAAGTGTCTGGTCACGGGATCATGCATTATGGTATGAGTAAAGTGACTTGCCGGTAACGAGATTGAACGAGGTATTGGGATACCGACGATCGAATCTCGGGCAGGTAACGTACCGATTGACAAAGGGAATTGTATACGGGGTTGCTTGAATCCTCGACATCGTAGTTCATCCAATGAGATCATTGAGGACCATGTGGGAGCCAACATGGGTATCCAGATCCCGCTGTTGGTTATTGACCGGAGAGCCATCTCGGTCATGTCTACATGTCCCCCGAACCCGTAGGGTCTACACACTTAAGGTTCGGTGATGCTAGGGTTGTAGAGATATGAATATGCAGTAACCCGAAAGTTGTTCAGAGTCCCGGATGAGATCCCGAACATCACGACGAGTTCCGGAATGGTCCGGAGGTGAAGAATTATATATAGGAAGTGCAGTTTCGGCCATCGAGAGAGTTTCGGGGGTCACCGGTATTGTACCGGGACCACCAGATGGGTCCCGAGGGTCCACCGGGTGGGAGCACCCATCCCGGAGGGCCCCATGGGCTGAAGTGGGGAGGGGAACCAGCCCATAGTGGGCTGGTGCGCCCCACTTGGCCCACCCCCTGTGCCTAGGGTTGGAAACCCTAGGGTGGGGGGGCTCCCCACTTGCCTTGGGGGCCACTCCACCCTTGGCCGCCGCCCCCCTAGGAGATCCCATCTCCTAGGGCCGGCGCCCCCCCTAGGGGAGCCTATATAAAGGGGGGAGGGAGGGGCAGCTGCACCCTTGACTCTTGGCGCCTCCCTCTCCCCTGCTACACCTCTCCCTCTCGCAGAAGAACAGCGAAGCCCTGCTGCGGTGACTGCTGCATCCACCACCACGCCATCGTGCTGCTGGATCTTCATCAAACTCTCCTCCCCCCTTGCTGGATCAAGAAGGAGGAGACGTCACGCTGACCGTACGTGTGTTGAACACGGAGGTGCCGTCCGTTCGGCGCTAAGATCTCCGGTGATTTGGATCACGTCGAGTACGACTTCCTCATCCCCGTTCTTTGAACGCTTCCGCGCGTGATCTACAAAGGTATGTAGATGCAATCTGTTCCCCATCAGATCTTGGTGAAACCGTAGGAATTTTTTTTGTTTTCTGCAACGTTCCCCATCAGTGGCATCATGAGCTAGGTCTATGCGTAGTTCTCTTTGCACGAGTAGAACACAATTTGTTCTGGGCGTAGATGTTGTCAACTTTCTTGCCGCTACTAGTCTTATTTTGCTTCAGCAGTATTGTGGGATGAAGCGGCCCGGACCAACCTTACACGTACGCTTACGTGAGACCGGTTCCACCGACTGACATGCACTAGTTGCATAAGGTGGCTGGCGGGTGTCTGTCTCTCCCACTTTAGTTGGAGCAGATTCGATGAAAAGGGTCCTTATGAAGGGTAAATAGACGTTGACAAATCACGTTGTGGCTTTCACGTAGGTAAGAAAACGTTCTTGCTAGAACCCTATTGCAGCCACGTAAAGCTTGCAACAACAATTAGAGGACGTCTAACTTGTTTTTGCAGCAAGTGTGTTGTGATGTGATATGGCCAAAGTTGTGATGAATGATGAATGATATATGTGATGTATGAGATCATGTTCTTGTAATAGGAATCACGACTTGCATGTCGATGAGTATGACAACCGGCAGGAGCCATAGGAGTTGTCTTTATTTTTTGTATGACCTGCGTGTCATTGAGAAACGCCATGTAAATTACTTTACTTTATTGCTAAACATGTTAGCCATAGTAGTAGAAGTAATAGTTGGCGAGCAACTTCATGGAGACACGATGATGGAGATCATGATGATGGAGATCATGGTGTCATGCCGGTGACAAGATGATCATGGAGCCCCAAGATGGAGATCAAAGGAAGCTATATGATACTGGCCATATCATGTCATTATTATTTGATTGCATGTGATGTTTATCATGTTTTTGCATCTTGTTTACTTAGAACGACGGTAGTAAATAAGATGACCCCTCATAATAATTTCAAGAAAGTGTTCCCCCTAACTGTGCACCATTTCGACAGTTCGTTGTTTCGAAGCACCACGTGATGATTGGGTGTGATAGATTCCAACGTTCACATACAACGGGTGTAAGAAAGATTTACACGTGCAAACACTTAGGTTGACTTGACGAGCCTAGCATGTACAGACATGGCCTCGGAACACAAAAGACCGAAAGGTCGAGCATGAGTTGTATAGAAGATACGATCAACATGAAGATGTTCACCGATGTTGACTAGTCCGTCTCACGTGATGATCAGACACGGCCTAGTTAACTCGGATCATGTTATACTTAGATGACTGGAGGGATGTATATCTGAGTGGGAGTTCATTGAATAATTTGATTAGATGAACTTAATTATCATGAACTTAGTCTAAAATCTTTACAACATGTATTGTAGATCAAATGGCCAACGTTGTCCTCAACTTCAACGCGTTCCTAGAGAAAACCAAGCTGAAAGACGATGGCAGCAACTATACGGACTGGGTCCGGAACCTGAGGATCATCCTCATAGCTGCCAAGAAAGATTATGTCCTACAAGCACCGCTAGGTGAAGCACCTGCTCTCCCTGCAGAACAAGACGTTATGAATGCTTGGCAGACACGTACCGATGATTACTCCCTCGTTCAGTGCGGCATGCTTTACAGCTTAGAGCCGGGGCTCCAAAAGCGTTTTGAGAGACACGGAGCATATGAGATGTTCGAAGAGCTGAAAATGGTTTTTCAAGCTCATGCCCAAGTCGAGTGATATGAAGTCTCCGACAAGTTCTTCAACTGTAAGATGGAGGAAAACAGTTCTGTCAGTGAGCACATACTCACTATGTCTGGGTTACATAACCGCTTGACTCAGCTGGGAGTTAATCTCTCGGATGACGCGGTCATTGACAGAATCCTTCAGTCACTTCCACCGAGCTACAAGAGCTTTGTGAAGAACTTCAATATGCAGGGGATGGAAAAGACCATTCCTGAAGTATTTGCAATGCTGAAATCAGCAGAGGTAGAAGTCAAAAAGGAACATCAAGTGTTGATGGTGAATAAAACCACTAAGTTCAAGAAAGGCAAGGGTAAGAAGAACTTCAAGAAGGACAGCAAGGGAGTTGCCGCGCCCGGCAAGGAAGCTGCCGGGAAGAAGCCAAAGAATGGACCCAAGCCCGAGACTGAGTGCTTTTATTGCAAGGAAAGTGGTCACTGGAAGCGGAACTGCCCCAAATACTTAGCGGACAAGAAGGCCGGCAAAACGAAAGGTATATGTGATATACATGTAATTGATGTGTACCTTACCAGTACTCGTAGTAGCTCCTGGGTATTTGATACCGGTGCAGTTGCTCACATTTGTAACTCAAAGCAGGAGCTGCGGAATAAGCGGAGACTGGCGAAGGACGAGGTGACGATGCGCGTCGGGAATGGTTCCAAGGTCGATGTGATCACCGTCGGCACGCTACCTCTACATTTACCTACGGGATTAGTTTTGAACCTCAATAATTGTTATTTAGTGCCAAGTTTGAGCATGAACATTGTATCAGGATCTCGTTTAATACGAGATGGCTACTCATTTAAATCCGAGAATAATGGTTGTTCTATTTATACGAGAGATATGTTTTATGGTCATGCTCCGATGGTGAATGGTTTATTCTTAATGAATCTCGAGCGTAATGCTACACATATTCATAGTGTGAGTACCAAAAGATGTAAGGTTGATAATGATAGTCCCACATACTTGTGGCACTGCCGCCTTGGTCACATAGGTGTCAAACGCATGAATAAGCTCCATGTAGATGGACTTTTAGAGTCTCTTGATTACGAATCATTTGACACGTGCGAACCATGCCTCATGGGTAAAATGACCAAGACTCCATTCTCAGGAACAATGGAGCGAGCAACCAACTTATTGGAAATCATACATACTGATGTGTGCGGTCCAATGAGTGTTGAGGCTCGCGGTGGCTATCGTTATGTTCTCACCCTCACTGATGACTTGAGTAGATATGGGTATGTCTATTTAATGAAACACAAGTCTGAGACCTTTGAAAAGTTCAAGGAATTTCAGAGTGAGGTTGAGAATCAACGTGACAGGAAAATCCAGTTCTTGCGATCAGATCGTGGAGGAGAATACTTGAGTCACGAATTTGGCACACACTTAAGAAAATGTGGAATAGTTTCACAACTGACGCCACCTAGAACACCTCAGCGTAATGGTGTGTCCGAACGTCGTAATCGCACTCTATTAGATATGGTGCGATCTATGATGTCTCTTACCGATTTACCACTATCATTTTGGGGCTATGCTTTAGAGACTGTCGCATTCACTTTAAATAGGGCTCCGTCAAAATCCTTTGAGACGACACCGTATGAATTATGGTTTGGGAAGAAACCTAAGCTGTCGTTTCTAAAAGTTTGGGGATGCGATGCTTATGTCAAGAAACTTCAACCTGAAAAGCTCGAACCCAAGTCGGAAAAATGCGTATTCATAGGATACCCTAAAGAAACTATTGGGTATACCTTCTACCTCATATCCGAAGGCAAGATCTTTGTTGCCAAGAATGGATCCTTTCTAGAGAAGGAGTTTCTCTCGAAAGAAGTAAGTGGGAGGAAAGTAGAACTTGATGAAGTATTACCTCTTGAACCAGAAAATGGCGCAACTCAAGAAAATGTTCCTGAGGTGCCTGCACCGACTAGAGAGGAAGTTAATGATGATGATCATGAAACTTCAGATCAAGTTACTACTGAACTTCGTAGGTCCACAAGGACACGTTCCGCACCAGAGTGGTACTGCAACCCTGTCTTGGAAATCATGTTGTTAGACAACGGTGAACCTTCGAACTATGAAGAAGCGATGGCGGGCCCGGATTCCGACAAATGGCTGGAAGCCATGAAATCCGAGATAGGATCCATGTATGAAAACGAAGTATGGACATTGACTGACTTGCCCGTTGAGCGGCGAGCCATAGAAAATAAATGGATCTTTAAGAAGAAGACAGACACGGATGGTAATGTGACCATCTATAAAGCTCGGCTTGTCGCTAAGGGTTATCGACAAGTTCAAGGGGTTGACTATGATGAGACTTTCTCACCAGTAGCGAAGCTGAAGTCCGTTCGAATCATGTTAGCAATTGTCGCATTCTATGATTATGAGATATGGCAAATGGACGTCAAAACGGCATTCCTTAATGGTTTCCTTAAGGAAGAATTGTATATGATGCAGCCAGAAGGTTTTGTCGATCCTAAGAATGCTGACAAGGTGTGCAAGCTCCAATGCTCGATTTATGGGCTGGTGCAAGCATCTCGGAGTTGGAACATTCGCTTTGATGAGATGATCAAAGCATTTGGGTTTATGCAGACTTATGGAGAAGCTTGCATTTACAAGAAAGTGAGTGGGAGCTCTGTAGCATTTCTCATATTATATGTAGATGACATACTTTTGATGGGAAATAATATAGAGCTTTTGGACAGCATTAAGGCCTACTTGAATAAGAGTTTTTCAATGAAGGACCTTGGAGAAGCTGCTTATATATTAGGCATCAAGATCTATAGAGATAGATCAAGACGCCTCATAGGTCTTTCACAAAGCACATACCTTGATATTGAAGAAGTTCAATATGGATCAGTCTAAGAAAGGGTTCTTGCCTGTGTTGCAAGGTATGAAATTGAGCTCAGCTCAATGTCCGACCACGGCAGAAGATATAGAAGAGATGAGTGTCATCCCCTATGCCTCAGCCATAGGGTCTATTATGTATGCCATGCTATGTACCAGACCTGATGTAAACCTTGCCGTAAGTTTGGTAGGTAGGTACCAAAGTAATCCCGGCAAGGAACACTGGACAGGGGTCAAGAATATCCTGAAGTACCTGAAAAGGACTAAGGAAATGTTTCTCGTTTATGGAGGTGACGAAGAGCTCGTCGTAAAGGGTTACGTCGATGCTAGCTTCGACAGAGATCTGGATGACTCTAAGTCACAAACCAGATACGTGTATATTTTGAATGGTGGGGCAGTAAGCTGGTGCAGTTGCAAGCAGAGCGTCGTGGCGGGATCTACATGTGAAGCGGAGTACATGGCGGCCTCGGAGGCAGCGCATGAAGCAATTTGGGTGAAGGAGTTCATCACCGACCTAGGAGTCATACCCAATGCGTCACGGCCAATCAAACTCTTCTGTGACAACACTGGAGCCATTGCACTTGCCAAGGAGCCCAGGTTTCACAAGAAGACCAGGCACATCAAGCGTCGCTTCAACTCCATTCGTGAAAATGTTCAAGATGGAGACATAGATATTTGTAAAGTACATACGGACCTGAATGTAGCAGATCCGTTGACTAAACCTCTCCCTAGAGCAAAACATGATCAACACCAGAATTCCATGTGTGTTCGATTCATCACAATGTAACTAGATTATTGACTCTAGTGCAAGTGGGAGACTGTTGGAAATATGCCCTAGAGGCAATAATAAAAGGATTATTGTTATATTTCCTTGTTCATGATAATTGTCTTTTATTCATGCTATAATTGTGTTATCCGGAAATTGTAATACATGTGTGAATACATAGACACCAACATGTCCCTAGTAAGCCTCTAGTTGACTAGCTCGTTGATCAACAAATAGTCATGGTTTCCTGACTATGGACATTGGATGTCATTGATAACGAGATCACATCATTAGGAGAATGATGTGATGGACAAGACCCAATCCTAAACATAGCACAAGATCGTATAGTTCGTTTGCTAGAGTTTTTCCAATGTCAAGTATCTTTTCCTTAGACCATGAGATCGTGTAACTCCTGGATACCATAGGAGTGCTTTGGGTGTACCAAACATCACAACGTAACTGGGTGACTATAAATGTATACTACGGGTATCTCCGAAAGTGTCTGTTGAGTTGACACGGATCAAGACTGGGATTTGTCACTCCGTATGACAGAGAGGTATCTCTGGGCCCACTCGGTAATGCATCATCATAATGAGCTCAAAGTGACCAAGTGTCTGGTCACGGGATCATGCATTATGGTACGAGTAAAGTGACTTGCCGGTAACGAGATTGAACGAGGTATTGGGATACCGACGATCGAATCTCGGGCAAGTAACGTACCGATTGACAAAGGGAATTGTATACGGGGTTGCTTGAATCCTCGACATCGTGGTTCATCCGATGAGATCATCGAGGAGCATGTGGGAGCCAACATGGGTATCCAGATCCCGCTGTTGGTTATCGACCGGAGAGCCATCTCGGTCATGTCTACATGTCTCCCGAACCCGTAGGGTCTACACACTTAAGGTTCGGTGACGCTAGGGTTGTAGAGATATGAATATGCAGTAACCCGAAAGTTGTTCGGAGTCCCGAATGAGATCCCGAACATCATGAGGAGTTCCGAAATGGTCCGGAGGTGAAGAATTATATATAGGAAGTGCAGTTTCGGCCATCGAGAGAGTTTCGGGGGTCACCGGTATTGTACCGGGACCACCGGATGGGTCCCGGGGGTCCACCGGGTGGGACCACCCATCACGGAGGGCCCCATGGGCTGAACTGGGGAGCGGAACCAGCCCATAGTGGGCTGGTGCGACCCCCTTGGCCCACCCCCTGCGCCTAGGGTTGGAAACCCTAGGGTGGGGGGGCGCCCCACTTGCCTTGGGGGCCACTCCACCCTTGGCCACCGCCCCCCTAGGAGATCCCATCTCCTAGGGACGCCCCCCCTAGGGGAGCCTATATAAAGGGGGGGAGGGAGGGGCAACCGCACCCTTGACTCTTGGTGCCTCCCTCTCCCCTGCTACACCTCTCCCTCTCGCAGAAGAACGGCGAAGCCCTGCTGCGGTGACTGCTGCATCCACCACCACGCCATCGTGCTGCTGGATCTTCATCAACCTCTCCTCCCCCCTTGCTAGATCAAGAAGGAGGAGACGTCACGCTGACCGTACGTGTGTTGAACACGGAGGTGCCGTCCGTTCGGCGCTAGGATCTCCGGTGATTTGGATCACGTCGAGTACGACTTCCTCATCCCTGTTCTTTGAACGCTTCCGCGCGTGATCTACAAAGGTATGTAGATGTAATCCGATCACTCGTTGCTAGATGAACTCATAGATGGATCTTGGTGAAACCGTAGGAAAATTTTTGTTTTCTGCAACATTCCCCATCAGATCGGGAGGGGTGTGGCATACCGCAAAACGGATGAAACAGACTTGCGTTGGAGCGCTACGGTCAAAATGGGGGTCCTGTTCATCGGGAGGGGTGTGGCATACCGAAAAACGAGACTCCACGGGATACTGTTCATCTCCACCGTCGACTGCCTCCACGGGCTACTGTTCATCCACCGTCGACTGCCTCCATGGGTGTAGCGACCAGACCTCAAATGGTCCAATCTCTGTGCTCCGGTGTCATCCCTGGATCAGTAATGCTGACACCACACAGTACTTGAAGGATTTATAACAGAGTAGCAATCACACACTTATTACATCGAGTGTCTGAATAGAGAACTTATTACAATAAATATGGCTTAAGGCCATCTAATAACGATAACAGCGGAAGGCTTGGAAGATAAGTGAGTCCATCAACTCCAACGGCATCACTGAGTATAGAACCACGACCTAAAACTCCTTAATCGTCGTCTGAAAAGTCTGCAACATTAACGTTGCAGCCCGAAAACGGGTCAGCACATGGAATATGCTGGCAATGTAATACATAGAGAGTAATGGAATCAAACAGCTATACTATATGCATATTTGGCTGGTGGAAAGCTCTATGGTTATAGTTTTGCAAAAAGCCAAATTTTCCCTACTACAAAGGAATAAATTTATTTAACTATCATGGTGGTTGTTAAACATTGCGAATGGTTGACAGCATTCTCAATCCCAATTAAACATCATTAAACAAACCCGTCAAACTTACTTTTATAGTAACATGTTGAGATTCACATGATAATACAGATACTAGATACTCAAGACGTCCATAACCGGGGACACGGCTAACCATGATTAGTTTATACACTCTGCAGAGGTTTGCGCACTTTTCCCCACAAGACTCGATCTCCTCCGTTGGATTTCTCGCACTACATGGTGTTTGAGAAACGGATGACCGAGACATAGTCTTTCAGAAGCACTAGCACCTTACGATCGGGTAGACCGTACCACCTACATCCCGTACATCTGCTAGTCTACCACTATAAGAGTTCGCACGACTTAGTCAACTATGCTAGAGCCCATAATAGCTTGTGGCTGCACACGGAAGTTTCTAGCATGAATAATCTCACGATCCCTTTGAGCCTGGGTGGCGGTCCAAAAGAAAACAGGCAATCCTGGAATACCCAGGTACCTCAATCCACCCAGATGTGCATTTAAGTTGCCACCTTACATAAACCATTGATTTAAAAGAAATCTCACATTTGTCATGGATATCACTCACCCAATCCACGTCTACTAGCATAGCATAGCAATAGTAAGCAAACATAGAAGTAACTCCCAAAGGTTTGAAAATAAACAGGTATTAGGTACTACCTCAACTACTTCCCAAACCCACGATTTAATTAGATCCTAATCATGCAATGTGTGAGGATTGATCTAATGTAATAAAACTGGGTAGTAGGAGGTATGATCAAAGTGTTACTTACCTTGCTGATGATCTGGGAAACCTAGTGATTCGAACTAACAAGCGGTGCACTCTGGGTAATCTATCGCAAACAAACAAGCATACAATAAGTACTCAACTAATGCACAGGTAAAACTCAAATAAGAGATCTAACCAGAAAGTTCAACTTAAGAACTCCGTTTGGGCAAAAGAATCAAATCGAATGAAGCAACAAAAAACAAACGGCAAAAGAAAATAGGCTTCGATTACTATTCTGGATCTAGGGAAATTTTTACAGAAACAAAAACTTGTTTGAGTTGGTTAAACGGAAAGAGGGTTTCGAGACGAAACTCCAGGCGCTTGAATTGCCTGATTCCGATAAACGAGCGAGAAGTTATACTAAAACGAAAATCGGATCAGAAATCGCGATCAGAAAAATCACGGATTTAATCCGAGAAAAAGAAAACGGCGAACAATTTAACGAACGAACGTTCGTTAACTGGATCTAAACGAAGAACACACTCGTTAAAACTAACAAAGCGAGCGAACGTTCACTAAATAGACTAAACCGAAAAAAACCATTCTAAAAAAACAAATCTAAAAAATAATAAACTGCAGCTTTAAAAAAACCGGGCGGAGAAAACCGCCGGCGACGGCGGCTACCTCGGGCGGCGTGTCCGGCGAGCGGCGAGGCGACGGCGGGCGACGGCGGCGCGGGCGGCGGCGTGGGCGGCGGCGGGCGGCGGCAGCAGCGGCGCGGGGCGGCGGCGGCGGCGCGCGGCTAGGGTTAGGGTTTCAGGCGCGGGTGGGCTGGCGGCGGCGCTGATGGGCTAGGGCGGCTCGGGGCGGCGCTATTTAAAGGCTGCCCCCGGGCGGAGTCCCGCTCGTGTACGGCCCGAAGTCGGTTCGCGTTTTTTTAAATAATTCCGCGCAGAAAAACAAATAAAAGAAATACTAAACGGACTCCAAAAATCCCGAAATTAATTTTTCTCGGCTTCTAAAATCAAGCCGCACAGGATGAACATTTATTTGGGGCCTAAATGCAATTTTGAAAAACGCGCATTTTCCTAAATTCAAATAAATAGCAAAAAACCAAATAAAATCTTATTTGATTTTTTTATTAAATCCTCAATATTTCTTTATTTTGGGAAAGTCATTTTATTCCCTCTCTCATATTTTTGAAATAGAAATTATTGAAGATAAAATAAATAAAATCAAATGATCCTATTTTCAAAATTTGAGACAACTCAAATATGAAAATAACGAAATCCCCAACTCTCTCCGGGGATCCTTGAGTTGCGAGAAATTTCTAGGATCAACCAAAATGCAATAAATATGATATGCAATGATGTTCTAGTGTATAACATTCCAAATTGAAAATTTGGGATGTTACAAACCTACCCCCCTTAAGGTGAATCTCGCCCTCGAGATTTGGGTTGGCTAGAAAATAGGTGAGGGTGGTCCTTCAGCAAATCTTCCTCTCGTTCCCAGGTGGCTTCCTCCTCCGTGTGGTGGCTCCACTAAACTTTGCAAAACTTGATAACCTTGCTGCGGGTGACTCGACTGGCATACTCTAGAATCTTAACTGGTTTCTCCTCATAGGTCAAGTCACTGTCCAACTGAATTGCCTCCAGTGGTACCGTATCCCTCAGTGGTATGTCAGCCATCTCCGTGTGACACTTCTTCAACTGGGATACATGAAACACGTCGTGAACTCCTGACAGTCCTTCGGGTAATTCCAACTTGTAGGCTACTTCTCCCATACGTTCCAACACTTTGTATGGGCCTACAAAACGTGGCGCTAGTTTTCCCTTAACTCCAAAGCGCTTAACTCCTAGAAGTGGTGATACTCAAAGATAAACCCGGTCTCCGACTTCGTAACCTGCCTCCTTGCGTTTAGAGTCTGCATAACTCTTCTGCCTAGATTGAGCTACCTTTAGTCTGTCGTGAATTAATTTCACTTTATGTTCAGATTCCTTTTTCAGATCTGGTCCAAACAACTAGCGATCTCCAACTTCATCCCAGGACAATGGGGTCCTGCACCTCCTTCCGTACAAGGCTTCGAAAGGGGCCATCTTCAAACTGGATTGGTAGCTGTTGTTGTAAGAGAACTCTGCATATGGCAAATTCTCATCCCAACTAGATTTGTAATCTAGCGCACAAGCTCTTAGCATATCCTCCAAGATCTGGTTGACTCTCTCAGTCTGTCCATCTGTCTGCGGGTGGAAAGCTGTGCTAAACTCTAGTCTGGTTCCCAAAGTCTCATGCAACTGATTCCAGAACTTGGAAGTAAACTGGGTTCCTCTCTGATACAATGCTCCTTGGAACTCCATGCAGACATACGGTCCTGGTCATGTATATCTTTGCCAACTTTGCACTGGTATAGGTAGTCTTCACTGGAATGAAATGAGCTACCTTTGTCAAACGATCGACTACAACCCATATCGAGTCGTAGCCTGAACGTGTTCTGGGCAATCCTGTAATAAAATCCATGCCTAGCTTATCCCACTTCCGTTCGGGTATCGGCAATGGTTGTAGCAATCCTGCTGGCTTCTGATGCTCTGCCTTCACTCTCTGACATACATCACAAACTGCTACGTACTCCGCAATATCCTTCTTCATTCTGGTCCACCAGAAAATATCCTTCAAATCCAAATACATCTTGGTATTTCCTGGGTGAATCGAATATGGTGAATCATGGGCCTCTTGCAGAATTAGCTTTCTAATCTCCGGATCATTTGGTACATAGACACGGTCTTCAAACCATAAGGTATCGTGCTCGTCCTCACGAAATCCCTTAGCTTTTCCTTTGCTAATTTTCTCCTTAATAGAAGCAATCTCCTTGTCACTCCTTTGGGCTTCTCTGATTTTATCCATCAATGTGGACTGAATCTCCAATGCTGCTACATAGCCTCTCGGGACTATTTCTAAACATAACTCTCGAAGATTTTTGGCTAACTCCCTTGGTAATTCTCCTGTCATTAGGGTGTTGACATGACTCTTACGGCTTAATGCGTCAGCTACTACGTTAGCCTTTCCGGGGTGATAATGCAATTTCATATCATAATCCTTGATGAGCTCCAACCATCTCCTTTGTCTGGGATTCAACTCCTTCTATGTGAAAATATACTTCAAACTCTTATGGTCCGTATACACCTCGCAATGGTTTCCAATCAGAAAATGTCTCCAAGTCTTCAGTGCATGCACTACGGCTGCTAACTCCAAATCATGCGTAGCATAATTCAACTCATGAGGCTTAAGCTGTTGTGAGGCATATGAAACAACTCTCCCTTCCTGCATAAGCACTGCTCCAAGTCCTTGATGTGAAGCGTCGCAATACACCTCATAATCCTTGGTCTGGTCTGGCAAAATCAACACTGGTGAAGTAACCAAACATTTCTTAAACTCCTGAAAACTAGCCTCACATTCCTCCGTCCATATGAACTTGGTATCCTTCTTAAACAACTCCGTCATAGGCTTCGCGATCTTTGAGAAATTCTCAATAAACCTCTGGTAGTATCCTGCGAGTCCAAGAAAACTCCAGATCTCTCCCACGGTGGTTGGTGCTTCCCACTTGGTCACGGTTTCAACTTTGGTGGGATCTACTGCTATACCTTCTCCGGATATAACGTGTTTGAGAAATCCAACTTCCTTCAACCAAAACTCACATTTGTTAATCTTGGCATATAATTGATGTTCCCTGAGCTTTCCAAGAACCAAACGCAAATGTTCCTTATGCTCCTCTTCATTCTTTGAGTAAACCAGGATATCATCAATGAACACTACGACAAACTTATCCAAGAACTCCATAAACACTTTGTTCATCATGTTCATAAAATATGCAGGTGCGTTAGTCAGACCAAATGACATAACAGTATACTCGTACAGCCCATACCTGGTGGTAAAAGCCATCTTGGGTATATCCTGTTCCCAAATCTTTAACTGGTGGTATCCTGATCGCAGATCGATCTTCGAAAATACCTTAGCTCCTTGCAATCGATCAAACAGATCATTGATCATCGGTAGTGGGTACTTGTTCTTGATTGTTACTTCATTCAATCCTCAATAATCGATAACCATCCTTAACGATCCATCCTTCTTCTCCACTAGAAGTACTGGCGATCCCCAAGGTGAAGAACTTGGGCAAATATAACCTTTATCCAGTAACTCCTTAATTTGCTTCTTAATTTCCACCAAATCCTTTGCAGACATCCTATATGGTCTCTTTGATATTGGCCCTGTGCCTGGCAATAGCTCAATCAAAAACTCAATATCTCTATCCGGTGGCATGCCTCGTAACTCTTCTGGAAATACTTTGGGGAAATCCTTTACTACTGGTACTTCCTCCTGCACAACTCCTGTTATGCAATTTACTTGAGTCCTCTTTGGCACATGTCGGGATACATATTTGATCCTTCTCCCTTCTGGGGTGGTAAGCGAAATTGACTTACTAGCACATTCAATATTCCCTTCATAATTTGATAACCAATCCATGCCTAATATCACATCCAATCCTTGGGATTCCAATACTATTAGGTCTGAGGGAAAAACATAGTTACCAATCCTTAATGGTAACCGATCACACCATAGACTAGCCATATATTCGGCTCCAGGTGAGGTTACTAACATGGGTGACCTAAGGGCTTCGGTTGACAGTTTATACTTATCCACAAATCCCCTTGATATGTATGAATGTGATGCACCAGTATCGAAAAGAACGAGTGCAGTAAATGACTTAACCAAAAACTTACCGATTACTGCATCCGGCTATTCTTCAACCTCCTCCACACTAACGTGGTTCACCTATCACCTGTTGAAAGGGTTCGGCTTCCTCCCAGAGCTTCCAATGCTATTTCCATTTTGTGATTCAGGATATTCATTGGCATAATGTCCGGTCTTCTGGCACTTAAAGCAAGTGACTTGGCTCGGGTCTTTCTTGACTAGGGTTGATGGGTTGGTATGGTTCTGGCCGTTGCTTCCTCCATTACCATTACCATTCCTGGGGCCATTGTGATTATGTGAGCTACCTCCTCCATGGGTATGCTGAAAATGTCCTCCCGGTCTAGGAGTAAATCGTGGCTTCTGCTGAGCTCCTGAATTGTACTTTCCTTGTGCATACTTCCTCTTGCGATTTTCAATTTGCTGCTGCTTCCCTTCAATCATAAGAGCACGATCTACCAACTCCTGGTAGTTGTTGAAGGTTGCTACCATCAACTGCATGCTCAGCTCGTCATTCAGTCCTTCCAGAAACTTCTCCTGCTTAGCTGCATCCGTAGCAACGTCATCTGGGGCATAACGTGCTAATTTACTAAAGTCCTCCACATACTGGCCAACTGTCCATCCTCCTTGGCGCAAGTTGCGAAACTCTCGCTTCTTTAAGGCCATAGCTCCTGCTGAAACATGGGCAGTTCGAAAAGCCTGCTGAAACTGGTCCCATGTGACAGTGTCGACAGGGAAAGTGGCTGTGAAATTCTCCCACCATGATGCTGCGGGTCCTTCAAGCTGGCGGCAAACTTCACCTTCTCCGCATCCGTGCATCCTGCTATGGTCAACTCTCTAGCTGTCTTGCGGAGCCAATCATCTGCTACTATCGGCTCGGTGCTACTGGAAAACACCGGCGGATTCAGCCTAAGAAAATGGGCTAAGTGATCAATAGGTGGTGGTGGTGGTGGTGGGTTGTTGTTGTTGTTCCCCTGATTCTGATTCTGGACTAGCAACTGCATCAATGTGTTCTGCTGCTGCATCAACTGAGTGAGCTCCGGTGGAAAGGTAAATCCAGGGTGACGTCTCGGAGGCATCTGAGGGTTTAGAAAAGATGAGATTTAAGAATAGAGGGGGTCTAAAAAGAAAACACTACCCATATGCACATGAGGCAAAAGCAAACAATTCACTTCATTCAATCAAACAAGGGCATACAATCGATCTATCTATCGCAAAAGTGCCCGGACTACTATATTTACATGGTGGACTACTACTACTGATGAGGTGGTCTACTAGAAATATTCTTCGGTTGCAGACTCCATGATATCTGCTCCGGCTTCATCAACATAGTCATCATCGCTATCATCTGGATCCGAGTCAGTGTCGTCGATGATGATGTAGTCTTCCGGGCGAATCTCCTTGGGTTCTTCGTCTTCATCTAGTGGTGTAGGGCCTCCCATAAATATCCCGATCTTCATTGTTAGGTCGGCATTCTTATCCACTAATACTTCAATTTCTTCTTCATAATCTTCACATGTAGCCTTGAGTTCTTCCTCCAGTTCCTTGATTCTTGTCCTTGCCTTCTTCAGGTCTATCATGTCGGCGCACATTTGGTTCTCCTAACGTCGAATGTGCAGGTTTAACTCCTGGATAAAAGCTGCAATTGATCTATCCTTTCTGGTGCTTATCATCTCCCAGTGCTCATCTCGGCGCCCACAAATCTGGTAGATAGTATCCTTGAGATCATTGCGGTAGGCTTCTCCAATGCGTCCCATGGTGATGTGACCTGCCATGCTCTTTCCTAGACTCCAGGTTGGTGCATCAAAAGAAAACTCTATGGGCTCAGTGACTTGCATGAACGTCCTTCCTGGAACTTGAACTTGAATCATCCAGCGCTCTTCTTCAGGTGAAGTGGCGTTGTAGGTTCCGGTGAAGCTTGGTACTCCTATGTTCAGATATCTAGTGACTTCCTTCAAGTGACGTCCAAAGGGTGTATCTTCATCCGGTTGCGTGAACTTGTTCCTTGCATCCGCCATCCTAAAGAGTAGAAAAGATGAGAGGTTAGAAGAGAAGAGAGTGAGTAGTGATCTAGGTATTTAGCTTAGTGCTCGTGTCCTACAGTCAGCGTGTGCTCTGATACCATCTTGTAGCGACCAGACCTCAAACGGTCCAATCTCTATGCTCCGGTGTCATCCCTGGATCAGTAATGCTGACACCACACAGTACTTGAAGGATTTATAACAGAGTAGCAATCACACACTTATTACATCGAGTGTCTCAATAGAGAACTCATTACAATAAATATGGCTTAAGGCCATCTAATAACGATAACAGCGGAAGGCTTGGAAGATAAGTGAGTCCATCAACTCCAACGGCATCACTGAGTATAGAACCACGACCTAAAACTCCTTAATCGTCGTTTGAAAAGTCTGCAACATTAACGTTGCAGCCCGAAAATGGGTCGGCACATGGAATATGCTGGCAATGTAATACATAGAGAGTAATGGAATGAAACAGCTATACTATATGCATATTTGGCTGGTGGAAAGCTCTATGGCTACAATTTTGCAAAAAGCCAAATTTTCTCTACTGCAAAGGAATAAATTTATTTAACTATATGGTGGTTGTTAAACATTGAGAATGGTTGACAGCATTCTCAATCCCAATTAAACATCATTAAACAAACCCGTCAAGCTTACTTTTATAGTAACATGTTGAGATTCACATGATAATCCATATACTAGATACTCAAGATGTCCATAACCGGGGACACGGCTAACCATGATTAGTTTATACACTCTGCAGAGGTTTGCGCACTTTTCCCCACAAGACTCGATCTCCTCCGTTGGATTTCTCGCACTACATGGTGTTTGAGAAACGGATGACCGAGACATAGTCTTTCAGAAGCGCTAGCACCTTACAATCGGGTAGACCATACCACCTACATCCCCTACATCTGCTAGTCTACCACTATAAGAGTTCGCACGACTTAGTCAACTATGCTAGAGCCCATAATAGCTTGTGGCTGCACACGGAAGTTTCTAGCATGAATAATCTCACGATCCCTTTGAGCCTGGGTGGCGGTCCAAAAGAAAACAGGCAATCCTGGAATACCCAAGTACCTCAATCCACCCAGATGTGCATTTAAGTTGCCACCTCAGATAAACCATTGATTTAAAAGAAATCTCACATCTGTCATGGATATCACTCACCCAATCCACGTCTACTAGCATAGCATCGCAATAGTAAGCAAACGTAGAAGTAACTCCCAAAGGTTTGAAAATAAACAAGTAATAGGTACTACCTCAACTACTTCCCAAACCCACGATTTAATTAGATCCTAATCATGCAATGTGTGAGGATTGATCTAATGCAATAAAACTGGGTAGTAGGACGTATGATCAAAGTGTTACTTGCCTTGCTGATGATCCGGGAAACCTAGTGATTCGAAGTAACAAGCGGCGCACTCCGGGTACTCTATCGCAAACAAACAAGCATACAAGAAGTACTCAACTAATGCACAGGTAAAACTCAAATAAGAGATCTAACCAGAAAGTTCAACTTAAGAACTCCGGTTGGCAAAAAGAATCAAATCGAACGAAGCAATGAAAAACAAACGGCAAAAGAAAATAGGCTACGATTACTATTTTCGATCTAGGGCAATTTTTACAGAAACAAAAACTTGTTTGAGTTGGTTAAACGGAAAGAGGGTTTCGAGACGAAACTCCAGGCGCTTGAATCGCCTGATTCCGATAAACGAGCGAGAAGTTATACTAAAACGAAAATCGGATCAGAAATCACGATTAGAAAAATCACAGATTTAATCCGAGAAAAAGAAAACGACGAACAGTTTAACGAACGAACATTCGTTAACTGGATCTAAACGACGAACACGCTCGTTAAAGTGAACGAATCGAGCGAACGTTCACTAAATAGACTAAACCAAAAAAAACCGTTCTAAAAAAACGGATCTAAAAAAACCATGGCTTTAAAAAAACCAGGCGGTTTTCTAAAGAAAACCGCCGGCGACGGCGGTTACCTCAGGCGGCGTGTCCGGCGAGCGGCGCGGGCAGCGATGTGGACGGCGGCGGGCGGCTACGGCAGCAGCGGCGCGGGGCGGCGGGCGGCGGCGCGCGGCTATGGTTAGGGTTTCGGGCGCGGGCGGGCTGGCGGCGGCGCTCATGGGCTGGGGCGGCTCGGGGCGGCGCTATTTAAAGGCTGCCCCCGGGCGGAGTCCCGCTCGGGTACGGCCCGAAGTCGGTTCGCGTTTTTTTAATAATTCCGCGCAGTAAAACAGATAAAAGAAATACTAAACGGACTCCAAAAATCCCGAAATAAATTTTCCCCGGCTTCAAATAAATAGCAAAAAAAAAAAAATCTTATTTGATTTTTTATTAAATCCTCAATATTTATTTATTTTGGGAAAGTCATTTTATTCCCTCTCTCATATTTTTGAAATAGAAATTATTGAAGATAAAATAAATAAAATCAAATGATCCTATTTTCAAAATTTGAGACAACTCAAATATGAAAATAACGAAATCCCCAACTCTCTCCGGGGATCCTTGAGTTGCGAGAAATTTCTAGGATCAACCAAAATGCAATAAATATGATATGCAATGATGTTCTAGTGTATAACATTCCAAATTGAAAATTTGGATGTTACAATGGGCTCCTGTTCATCCATCGTCGACCTCCTCCAGCCTCCACCTGCGACTGTTCATCCACGGGATCATGTTCATCCAGCTTCCACCGCTCCTCCACAGGCTACCATTCAGCCAGCCCTGTCCATGGGGTCTGCTACCTCTTAAGCTTGCGTTGGATTTCCCCGAAGAGGAAAGGATGATGCAGCAGAGTAGCGTAAGTATTTCCCTCGGTTTTTGAGAACCAAGGTATTAATCCAGTAGGAGGCCACGCTCAAGTCCCTCGTACCTGCACAAAATGATAGCTACTCACAACCAACGCGATTAGGGGTTTTCAATCCCTTCACGGTCACTTACGAGAGTGAGATCTGATAGATATAATATTTTTGGTATTTTTGGTATAGAGATGCAAAGTGAAAGTAAAAGGCAAAGTAAAAAAGCAAAGCAAGATTAAAGCGACGGAGATTGATATGATGAGAATAGACCCGGGGGCCATAGGTTTCACTAGTGGCTTCTCCCAAGAGCATAAGTATTCTACGGTGGGTGAACAAATTACTGTTGAGCAATTGACAGAATTGAGCATAGTTATGAGAATATCTAGGCATGATCATGTATATAGGCACCACGTCCGTGACAAGTAGACCGAAACGATTCTGCTTCTACTACTATTACTCCACTCATCGACCGCTATTCAACATGCATCTAGAGTATTAAGTTAAAAACAAAGTAACGCTTTAAGCAAGATGACATGATGTAGAGAGATAAATTCATGCAATATGAAATAAACCCCATCTTGTTATCCTCGATGGCAACAATGCAATACGTGCCTTGCTGCCCTTTCTGTCACTGAGAAAGGACACCGCAAGATCGAACCCAAAGCTAAGCACTTCTCCCATGGCAAGAACTACCAATCTAGTTGGCCAAACCAAACGGATAATTCGAAGAGACTTGCAAAGATAACCAATCATACATAAAAGAATTTAGAGAAGATTCAAATATTATTCATATATAGACTTGATCATAAACCCACAATTCATCGGTCTCAACGAACACACCGCAAAAAGTAGATTACATCGAATAGATCTCCACAAGAGAGGGGGGAACTTTGTATTGAGATCCAAAAAGGGAGAAGAAGCCATCTAGCTACTAACTATGGACCCGAAGGTCTGAGGTAAACTACTCACACTTCATCGGAGAGGCTATGATGATGTAGAAGCCCTCCGTGATGACGGCCCTCTCCGGCAGAGCTCCGGAACAGGCCCCAAGATGGGATCTCGTGGATACAGAAAGTTGCGGCGGTGGAATTAGGTTTTTGGCTCCTGTTCTGATCATTTGGGGGTACATAGGTATATATAGGAGGAAGGAGTACGACGGTGGAGCACCGAGGGGCCCACGAGGCAGGGGCCGCGCCCTAGGGGGGCGCCCCCACCCTCGTGACCGCCTCTTTGACTCCTTGGAGTAGGGTCCAAGTCTCTTGGATCACGTTCGGTGAGAAAATCACGTTCCCGAAGGTTTTATTTCGTCTGGACTCCGTTTGATATTCTGTTTCTCCAAAATACTGAAATAGGCAAAAAAAACAACAATTCTGGGTTGGGCCTCCGGTTAATAGGTTAGTCCCAAAAATAATATAAAAGTGTAAAATAAAGCCCAATATAGTCCAAAACAGTAGATAATATAGCATGGAGCAATCAAAAATTATAGATATGTTGGAGACGTATCAGGCATCCCCAAGCTTAATTCCTGCTCGTCCTCGAGTAGGTAAATGATAAAAAGAGAATTTTTCATGCGGAGTGCTACTTGGCACAATTTCAATGCAAATCTTCTTAATTGTGATATGAATATTCAGATTCAAAAGATTCAAGACAAAAGTTTATATTGACATAAAAATAATAATACTTCAAGCATACTAACAAAGCAATTATGTCTTCTCAAAATAACATGGCCAAAGAAAGTTATCCCTACAAAATCATATAGTCTGGCTATGCTCTATCTTCACCACACAAAGTATTTAAATCATGCACAACCCCGATGACAGGCCAATCAATTGTTTCATACTCTAACTTTTTCAAAACTTTTTGAATCTTCACGCAATACATGAGCATGAGCCATGGATATAGCACTATAGGTGGGATAGAATGGTGGTTGTGGAGAAGACAAAAAGGAGAAGATAGTCTCACATCAACTAGGCGTATCAACGGGCTATGGAGATGCCCATCAATATATATCAATGTGAGTGAGTAGGGATTGCCATACAACGGATGCACTAGAGCTATAAGTATATGAAAGCTCAAAAAAGAAACTAAGTGGGTGTGCATCCAACTTGCTTGCTCACGAAGACCTAGGGCATTTTGAGGAAGCCCATCATTGGAATATACAAGCCAAGTTCTATAATGTAACATTCCCACTAGTATATGAAAGTGATAACATGAGAGACTCTCTACTATAAAGATCATGGTGCTACTTTGAAGCACAAGTATGGTAAAAGGATAGTAACATTGTCCCTTCTCTCTTTTTCTCTCATTTTTTTTATTTTTTTATTTGGGCCTTTTCTCTTTTTTGCCTCTTTTATTTATTTTTCGTCTGGAGTCTCATCCCGACATATGGGGGAATCATAGTCTCCATAATTCTTTCCTAACTTGGGACAATGCTCTAAAAAATGATGATCATCACACTTTTATTTTTCTTACAACTCAACAATTACAACTCGATACTTAGAACAAAATATGACTCTATATGAATGCCTCCGGCGGTGTACCGGGATATGCAATATGACAATGATGGAGTGTGTCATAATAAACGGAATGGTGGAAAGTTGTATGGCAATATATCTCAGAATGGCTATGGAAATGCCATAATAGGTAGGTATGGTGGCTGTTTTGAGGAAGGTATATGGTGGGTGTATGATACCGGCGAAAGGTGCGCGGTATTAGAGAGGCTAGCAATGTTGGAAGGGTGAGAGTGCGTATAATCTATGGACTCAACATTAGTCATAAAGAACTCATATACTTATTGCAAAAATCTAGAAGTTATCAAAGCAAAGTATTACGTGCATGCTCCTAGGGGGATAGATTGGTAGGAAAAGACCACCGCTCATCCCCGACCGCCACTCATAAGGAAGACAATCAATAAATAAATCATGCTCCGACTTCATCACATAACGGTTCACCATACGTGCATGCTACAGGAATCACAAACTTTAACACAAGTATTCTTTAAATTCACAACTACTCAACTAGCATGACTCTAATATTATCACCTCCATATCTCAAAACAATTATCAAGTATCAAACTTTTCTTAGTATTCAACACACTCAAAAGAAAGTTTCACAAATCTTGAATACCAAGCATATTATTATTAAGCAAATACCATGCTATTAAGAGACTCTCAAAATAATTTAAGTGAAGCATGATAGATCAAAAGTTTCTTTAAAACAAATCCAACACCGTGCTCTAAAAGATCTAAGTGAAGCACATAGAGCAAAATTATAATGCTCAAAAGATATAAGTGAAGCACATAGAGCAAAACTACATAGCTCAAAAGATATAAGTGAAGCACATAGAGTATTCTATCAAATTTTAATTCATGTATGGATCTCTCAAAAGGTGTGTACATCAAGGATGATTGTGGCATACTAAAACACAAAGAAAAAAATACATGACGCTCCAAGCAAAACACATATCATGTTGGTGAATAAAAATATAGCTCCAAGTAAATTACCGATGGAAGTGGACGAAAGAGGGGATGCCTTCCGGGGCATCCCCAAGCTTTGAATTTTTGGTGTACTTGTATTATCTTGGGGGTTCCATGGGCATCCCAAATCTTAGGCTCTTGCCACTCCTTGTTCCATAATCCATCAAAAGAATTCACCCAAAACTTGAAAACTTCACAACACAAAACTTAAAGTAGAAAACTCGTGAGCTCCGTTAGCGAAAGAAAACAAAAGACCACTTCAAGGTACTGTAATGAACTCATTATTTATTTATATTGGTGTTAAACCTACTGTATTCCAACTTCCCTATGGATTATAAACTATTTTACTAACCATAGATTCATCAAAATAAGCAAACAACACACGAAAAACAGAATCTGTCAAAAACAGAACAGTCTGTAGTAATATGTAGCTAGCGCAACATCTGGAACCCCAAAAATTCTAAAATAAATTTCTGGACGTGCGGAATTTATCTATTAATCATCTGCAAAAATAAATAACTAAATATCTCTTTTTAAATAAAAATTACAGCAGTTCTTGTGAGCGCTAAAGTTTCTGTTTATTACAGCAAGTTCAACAAGACTTTCCCCAAGTCTTCCCAACGGTTCTACTTGGCACAAACACTAATTAAACACAAAAAACACAACCAAAACAGAGGCTAAATAATTTATTTATTAAATAACAGCAAGGAAAAATATTGGGTTGTCTCCCAACAAGCGCTTTTCTTTAAAGCCCTATAGCTAGGCATTGATAGTTTTAATGATGCTCACATGAAAGACAAGAATTGAAGCACAAAAGGAGTATCGTAAAGCATGTGACAAACACATCTAAGTCTAACATACTTCCTATGCATAGGCATCTCATAGGCAAACAAATTATTAAGGCAAGCAAAAACTAGCATATGCAAGGAAGAGGAAAGAAAAAATAGCAATCTCAACATAACGAGGGGTAATTTAGTAACATGAAAATTTCTACAACCATATTTTCCTCTCTCATAGTAATTACATGTAGGATCATAAGAAAATTCAACAATATAGCTATCACATAAAATATTCTCAACATGATCCACATGCATACAAAGTTGGCACTTTTCCGAAATAGTGGGATTAACATTAACTAAAGTCATGACCTTCCCAAACGCACTTTTATCAAAAACTTCATAAGATTGAACATTCTCTAAATATGTGGGATCTAAAGTTGACATTCTTCCAAACCCACTTTCAATATTATTGCAAACATTATAATCAATCTCATATACATCATGGGGTTTAAATAAATTTTCAAGATCAAAAGAAGAATCACCCCAATCATGATCATTGCAACAAGTAGAGGACTTAACAAAACTAGCATACCCAAGATTAAGGTTTTGCACATTATTAGAACAATTTTCATTAATAGAATTTATAATAACATCATTGCAATCATGCTTTTTATTCAAAGATCTATCGTGAATCACTTCATAACATACTTCATCGCAATTTTCAGATTCACGAATTTCAAGCAAAACTTCATAAAGATAATCTAGTGCACAAAACTCACTAGCAATTGGTTCAAAATAATTAGATCTCTTAAAAAGATTAGCAAGAGAATGAGGATCCATAAATCTTAGGTTCTCTGTTTAGTAATAAATAAATGACTATTCCAACCATACGAGCAAACAAAAAGCAAACGGGCCAGAAAAGGCAAATAGAGAAAGAGGATAGAGAGAGAGGGCGAATAAAACGGCAAGGGTGAAGTGGGGGAGAGGAAAACAAGAGGCAAATGGCAACTAATGTAATGCGAGAGATAGGGATTGTGATGGGTACTTGGTATGTTGACTTTTTGCGTAGACTCCCCGGCAACGGCGCCAGAAATCCTTCTTGCTACCTCTTGAGCATGTGTTGGATTTCCCCAAAGAGGAAAGGATGATGTAGCAGAGTAGCGTAAGTATTTCCCTCAGTTTTTGAGAACCAAGGTATCAATCCAGTAGGAGGCCACGCTCAAGTCCCTCATACCTGCACAAAACGATAGCTACTCACAACCAACGCGATTAGGGGTTGTCAATCCCTTCACGGTCACTTACGAGAGTGAGATCTGATAGATATAATATTTTTGGTATTTTTGGTATAGAGATGCAAAGTGAAAAGTAAAAGGCAAAGTAAAAAAGCAAAAAAAGATTAAAGTGATGGAGATTGATATGATGAGAATAGACCCGGGGGCCATAGGTTTCACTAGTGGCTTCTCTCAAGAGCATAAGTATTCTACGGTGGGTGAACAAATTACTGTTGAGCAATTGACAGAATTGAGCATAGTTATGAGAATATCTAGGCATGATCATGTATATAGGCATCACGTCCGTGACAAGTAGACCGAAATGAATCTGTATCTACTACTATTACTCCACTCATCGACCGCTATCCAGCATGCATCTAGAGTATTAAGTTAAAAACAGAGTAACGCTTTAAGCAAGATGACATGATGTAGAGAGATAAATTCATGTAATATGAAATAAACCCCATCTTGTTATCCTCGATGGCAACGATGCAATACGTGCCTTGCTGCCCCTTCTGTCACTGGGAAAGGACACCGCAAGATCGAACCCAAAGCTAAGCACTTCTCCCATGGCAGGAACTACCAATCTAGTTGGCCAAACCAAACGGATAATTCGAAGAGACTTGCAAAGATAACCAATCATACATAAAAGAATTCATAGAAGATTCAGATATTATTCATAGATAGACTTGATCATAAACCCACAATTCATCGGTCTCAACAAAAACACCGCAAAAAGAAGATTACATCGAATAGATCTCCACAAGAGAGGGGGAGAACTTTGTATTGAGATCCAAAAAGAGAGAAGAAGCCATCTAGCTACTAACTATGGACCCGAAGGACAGAGGTAAACTACTCACACTTCATCAGAGATGCTATGATGATGTAAAAGCCCTCCGTGATGACGGCCCTCTCCGGCGGAGCTCCGGAACAGGCCCCAAGATGGGATCTCGTGGATACAGAAAGTTTCTGTAACACCCTCGATGCGGCTATATCTCCCACGTGTCGAAGCACGACTTAGAGGCATAACCGCATTGAAAGCAATGTCGCAAGTGAGGTAATCTTCACACAACCCATGTATTACATAAGGGAAAGAGATACATAGTTGGCTTACAATCGCCACTTCACACAATACATGAATAAAGCAATACATCATCCAGATACAATCAAGGTCCGACTACGGAACCAAAATGAAAGAAGACTGCCCCAAATGCTACACAGATCCCCGATCGTCCCAACTGGGCTCCACTACTGATCAACTGGAATGAAACAACACAACGGACAAAGTCTTCATGGAGCTCCTCCTAAGCTCAGTTGCGTCACCGGCACGGTTCAACGGCACCTGCAAGCTGGGTTTGGAAGTATCTGTGAGTCACGGGGACTCAGCAATCTCACACCCTCGCGATCAACACTATTTAAGCTTATAGGTAGGGTAAAAGGTATGAGGTGGAGCTGCAGCAAGCGACTAGCATTTATGGTGGCTAACATACGCAAATGAGAGCGAGAAGAGAAGGCAAAAGCACGGTCGAACAACTATGATCATGAAGTGATCCTAGAACAACCTACATCAAGCATAACTCCAACACCATGTTCACTTCTCGGACTCCGCCGAGAAGAGACCATCACGATTACACACGTGGTTGATGTATTGTAATTAAGGTCAACTTCAGGTTTTCTACAACCAGACATTAACAAAATCCCATCTGCCCATAACCGCGGGCACGGCTTTCAAAAGTTCAAATCCCTGCAGGGGTGTCCCAACTTAGCCCATCACAAGCTCTCACGGTCAACGAAGGATATTCCTTATCCCAAGACAATCCGGTCAGGCTCGGCATCCCGGTTACAAGACATTTCAACAATGGTAAAACAAGACCAACAAAGCCACCCAGATGTGCCGACAAATCCCGATAGGAGCTGCACATATCTCGTTCTCAGGGCACACCGGATGAGCAAGACGTCGGGTGGGCCAGCCCAGAGTTGCCCCTGGTAGCTCCGGACATCGCTTAGTTTGGACCAACACTTAGACAAGACCTGGCCCAGGGGGGTTAAAATAAAGATGACCCTTGGGATGGCCTAACCCAAGGGAAAATAGGCTAGGTGGCGGATGATAAAACCAATGTTGGGCCTTGCTGGAGGAGTTTTATTCAAGGCGAACTGTCAAGGGGTTCCCATTATGACCCAACCGTGTAAGGAACGCAAAATCCGGGAACATAACACCGATATGACGGAAACTATGGCGGCAAGAGTGGAACAAAACACCAGGCATAAGGCCGAGCCTTCCACCCTTTACCAAGTATATAGATGCATTAATTAAATAAGAGATATTGTGATATCCCAACAAATAACCATGTTCCAAACATGGAACAAGCGCCAATCTTCACCTGCAACTAACAACGCTATAAGAGGGGCTGAGCAAAGTGGTAACATAGCCAAACAACAGTTTGCTAGGACAAGGTGGTTTAGAGGCTTGGTTTAACAATATGGGAGGCATGAGAAGCAAGTGGTAGGTATCGCAGCATAGGCATAGCAAAAGATAGAAGTGATTTCGAGGGTATGGTCATCTTGCCTGAAATCACGCAAGGAAGAAGAACGAGTCCATGAAGAAGACAAACGGACGTAGTCGAACAGGTCCTCACAATCGCGACGTTATCGGAAACAACCCGAAGAAGCAACACCAGAGAGAAGCACACAACATAGTAAACAACCAATACATGAACATGGCATGATATGCGGGATGCGGTATGTGATGCATATGCATGATTTGGAAAGGAAAGATTGAACCTGGCCACAACATGGAAATCCAAGGGTGCCACTGGAAAGGGGAGGTGATTTCGGTTGAAATCGATATAAAGATCACTGGAATCGGATGCACAGTTTGGAAATGGCAAGCAAAACAAATATGGCACCGGTCTGCGATAATCAGCAAGTGATCATCTAAATGCATCAAGATAAATATGCTAAAACACTCAAACATGGCAACAAAATACATGGCAGGGATCCACTCATGATGTTTGACAAAAGATGAACACTGAGCTACGGCTAATTCACTCATTAACAGGTTCAGACAAGCATGGCAAAAGAGCAAATGATAACAGGTTTCAGACTTAGAGAAATAACAAGTCAGGAATTTATCATCAGGAAGCAATCTTTAGAGCATGAAAACTACATGCTACAGGAACTTAACATGGCAAAGCAAGGATGGAATGAAGCTACTCAAAGCACTTAACAAAAGTACCTTAGTAACCTTGAGCCAACAGGGATCAGAAAATACCATTGCAAGCATGTGAACATAGCAAAAACGTAAACAGATTCAGACTTAGTGAAAAACTGGAGCATGGCAAAACAGTTAACGAGTAGGCATGTTTACGAGCTCGATGCACTCACTACAAAGAATGGAATGACAAACTAAGCATGCACCCATTAAGAAGACATGGCATAGAAGCTAGACATGGCAAGAACAACATCATAGCATGCACGGATCAATAGCAACATCCTCGGCGAAATCGCTAAACATGTCAACAATCTGCCAGGATCATTTTATAGCAAAAGTAGAGCTTGATTAACTCAATCTAGGGTGATCCACAAATGCAAACAAAGACAAGGATGGATAGAGCACCACAATATTAACAAAACATCCTTACTGATCATCCTCAAAAGAGGCACGGATCACTAGGAAACAACATGAACATATGGCATAACAACAAAATCAGGACAAGGACTTAGTGAAATTCGAAGTCCCTGAAATCAGCATCATCGAGTAAGCTACTTTGCATGCTTGTGCTAGTCACCACAAAGATCAAAAAAATACAAGGCATACACCCCTGTAAAGATGGCATGGCATATAACAAAACACATGTAGATCTCAGGATCATAACATGCACACATTAATCATGGCAAAAATGACAAAAGTGCATTTGCTGAAACAGATCTGACATATCCTCACATAGCCCTCTTCCAACAGCATTTCGGGCATCAAGATGAGCTTGAATGGAAATGATGCAATGAGATGAAATGATGTACTCGTCGAGGCGAACATTTTTATATGCTACACGTACGAATCGGAGCTACGGATGCAGAGTTATGACATGACGAGGATTGCATAAATATTAGGGTTTAGGGGGGAAAAGTCAACCGAGGAGGATGGATCCAGATCTGGATCTCAGATCACTGCAGCGGCACGGACTTCGAAGTTCACCGGAGCTCTTGTCGGAGTTGAAGAAGAGGGCGTCGGCGTGGGCGCGGAGCTCGCCGGAGAGATCGCCGGGTCGGCGGCGCGAGGCGGCATCGCGAGGAGCGGTGGCGGCGCCCGAAGCGGCCAAGGGCGGTGGCCACCGGCGACGATGCGCGGTGGCGGCGCGGTGCCCGGAGCACGCTGGCTCGATGGAGGAGGAGCGGAGCGCTGGCGGGTAGCGGACGGGCGGCGCGGGGCGAACGGAGGGAGATGGCGCGGTGGCGTGGATCCGGCGGTTCACCGACGGGCGGCGGTGGAACGGCGAGCAACTGGCAGCGGCGGCGATGTACGCCCGGCGGGCGGCGCACGGGATCTGGCGGCGGCGAGGATCTGGCCCGGGGCGGCTTGGGCGGGCCGGCCGCGGGCTCCGCGGTCGCGGGGGCGTGGGAGGAGAGAGGAGGAGGCGCGGGCTGACATCGGCGGGGTGACGTGGCGCGATCTGGTTGGACAAGGGCCGGAGGCGGACATGTCCGGCGGGGAGGACGCGTCTGGTGGCGCGCGGAGGAGAATTTTCAGGGTTTCGTTCGCGAATTTTTGGAGAGGATCACATATATATAGGTAGAGGGAGCTCGGAGAGTCCAAATGAGGTGCGGTTTTCGGCCACGCGATCGTGATCGAACGACCGAGATGATGGAAGGGGTTTAGGTGGGTTTTGGGCCAGTTTGGAGGGGTGTTGGGCTGCAACACGCATGAGGCCTTATCGGTCCCTCGGTTAACCATTGGAGTATCAAACAAAGTCCAAATGGCACGAAACTTGACAGGCGGTCTACCGGTAGTAAACCAAGGCCGCATGACAAGTCTCGGTCCAACCCGAAAACGTTTGACACCCGCACACGAAAAGAGGTAGAAAGGGACACCGGAGGACATAGAAGCGCCGGATTGCAAAACGGACAACGGGGAAAATGCTCGGATGCATGAGATGAACATGTATGCAAATGAAATGCACATGATGGCATGATATGCAATGCATGACACGCAAGCAATGACAAGGCAACAACAGCGAATAACAGGAGGACACCTGGCACATCGGTCTCGGGCGTTACAGTTGCGGCGGTGGAATTAGGGTTTTGGCTCCTGTTCTGATCATTTGGGGGTACGTAGGTATATATAGGAGGAAGGAGTATGTCGGTGGAGCACCGAGGGGCCCACGAGGCAGGGGGCGCGCCCTAGGGGGGGCACCCTCGTGACTGCCTCTTTGACTCCTTGGAGTAGGGTCCAAGTCTCCTGGATCACGCTCAGTGAGAAAATCACGTTCCCAAAGGTTTTATTCCGTTTGGACTCCGTTTGATATTCAGTTTCTCCAAAATACTGAAATAGGCAAAAAACAGCAATTCTGGGCTGGGCCTCCGGTTAATAGGTTAGTCCAAAAAATAATATAAAAGTGGAAAATAAAGCCCAATATAGTTCAAAACAGTAGATAATATAGCATGGAGCAATCAAAAATTATAGATACGTTGGAGACGTATCAGGGTCCCGTTCAACCACCCCTCCATGGGCTACTGTTCATCCAGCCCTCCACCGGCTACTGTTCAACGAGCCCTCCACCGGCTACTGTTCAACCAGCCCTCCACGGGGTCCTATTCATCTAGCCCTCCACGGGGTCATGTTCATCCACCGGCTCGATCGATCGGGGTACTGTTCATCCAGCGGCAACGGCCTCTACTACCACGGGGTCCTGTTCATCCAACCCCCCACCGGGAACTGTTCATCCAAACCCCCTCAACAACGCTCACAGTTCATCAAGGGAAGGAGGTAGCAGTGTTCGATCGGCTTCAGTTAGCAGCAGTAGCGAAGGAATCACTCGGGTTCAGTTAACAGCAAGGGGTCGATCAATCGATCGGGTTCAGTAACGCGCAGCCTGCAGTGCAATCGCTCAGGTTCAATTAGAGCCCAACGCCTCGCTCGGGTTCAGTTAGAGCCCAACGCCTCGCACACACGCGCGTACGTACGAGAGAAACGCGCATCGCTCGGCCCCCGACCACCCATCGTAACCAGGAACTCCCCGATATTTTCCTCGCCCTCGCTTCTACCATAGTTTTTTTCGTCATGGACGGCCAAAAGAATGTCATGCAGCTGCGTCTCCGGCCCGCCCAGGACGAAAAGCCCATCTTCTGTCGTGATTTTTTGTCATAGAAGTAGGAGCCCACCACATCTATGATGATACCGGGTTTTGTCACAATTATCGTCATAGAAGTGTCATAAGTATGACAAAAAAAATTCTTTTGGCCCAAAATGTCACGGATGTGTCTTTTTTTGTAGTGAGGTGAATATGTTGGGAGGTGAAACTATAAGCCCCTATTTTTCTATGTGTCCAGTTGAAACGTTTTGTTCATGTGTATGCGGTGAGTGTTAGCAACCATAGAAGACTATATGATGGTTGAGTATGTGGACTTGCCTAAAGGCTCCGATACGTGACCCTTCCTGAAAAGATGATGAATTGTAGTTCCAAAGTTGACTGAGAACATAGTTTCTTGGTTTCTAATAGAGTTTATGCTTTATACTTCGATAGTGTGATGAATTGTTACTTCTTCATGAGAAGTCTATGATAAAAGTTCTATGATAAGAGTTTTATGTTGAAGTTTATTGTTGTTATAATAATCTACATGATGCTTCTATGTCCGTATTTTATTTTTATCAACACCTCTGTCTCTAAGCATGTGGACATGTTTTTTGATTTAGGTTTTCTCTTGAGGACAAGCGAGGTCTAAGCTTGGGGAGTTGATACGTCCATTTTGCATCATGTTTTTCTACTATTAGTTATGATGTTTTTATGCATAATAATGCTTTCTCGAGTAATTCTAATGCCTTTTATCTCATAATATGCAAGGTACACACAAAGAGGGAGAATTCCAGCAGCTGGAAATCTGGACTAGGAAAAGCTACGTCAGGCCACCTCTTCTGCACAGCTCCAAATGAGCTGAAACTTTATGGGGATTTTTATGGAATATATGAGGAATATTGGATCCAATAAGTACCATAGGGGGGCCACCATGTGGGCACAACCTACCTGAGCGCACCAGGGAGCCCAGGCGCGCCCTGGTGGGTTGTGCTCCCCTCGGCCCACCTCCGGTGCCCATCTTCTGCTATATAAGTCATTTTGACCTAGAAAAAATAAGGAGAGTACTTTCGGGACAGAGCACCGCCATCTCGAGGCGGAACTTGGGCAGGAGCACTTTTGCCCTCCAGCGGAGCGATTCCCCCGAGGGAACATCCCTCCCGGAGGGGGAAATCATCATCATCATCACCAACAACTCTCCGATCCTTGGGTGGGCAATCTCCATCAACATCTTCAATAGCACCATCTCCTCTCAAACCCTAGTTCATCTCTTGTGTTCAATCTTTGTACCAGAACTATAGATTGATGCTTGTGGGTGACTAGTAGTGATGAATACATCTTGTAGTTGATTACTATATGTTTTATTTGGTGGAAGATTATATGTTCGGATCCATTATGTTTTTCAATACCCCTCTGATCTTGAGCATGTTTATCACTTGTGAGTAGTTACTTTTGTTCTTGAGGTCATGGGAGAAATCATGTTGCAAGTAATCATGTCAACTTGATATGTGTTCGATATTTTGATAGTATGTATGTTGTGATTGCCTTACTGGTGTCATTTGGACGTTGACTACATGACACTTCACCATATTTGGGCCTAAGGGAATGCATTGTGGAGTAGTTATTAGATGATGGGTTGCGAGAGTGACAGAAGCTTAAACCCTAGTTTATGCGCTATTCCATAATGGACCGATTGGACCCAAAAGTTTAATGCTATGGTTAGAATTTATTCTTAATACTTTTCTCGTAGTTGCAGATGCTTGCGAGGGGTTTAATCATAAGTAGGAGGTTTGTTCAAGTAAGAACAACACCTAAGCACCAGTCCACCCACATATCAAATTATCAAAGTAGCGAACGCAAATTGAATCAACCTGATGAAAGAGACTAGATGAAATTCCTGTGTACCCTCAAGAACGCTTTGCTTATTATAAGAAACCATTTTGGCCTGACCTTTGCCTCAAAAGGATTGGGCTACCTTGCTGCACTTTTGCTACTACTATCATTACTTGCTTGTTACAAATTATCTTGCTATCAAAGTACTCTCTTACATACAATTTCAGCACTTGCAGACATTACCTTACTGAAAACCACTTGTCATTTCCTTCTGCTCCTCGTTGGGTTCGACACTCTTACCTATTGAAAAGGCTACAATTGATCCCCTATACTTGTGGGTCATCAGGATGCAACCCATCTGGGCGCGCCTTGGCCTCCAGGTGTGCCTTGGTGGGTTGTGCCCCCCTCGAGGCTCCCCTCCGGTACTTCTTTGGCCCACTAGATGTCTTCTGGTCCAAAAAAATCTCCATAAAGTTTCGCTGCGTTTGGACTCCCTTTGGTACTGATATTCTATGAAGTAAATAACAAGCAAAAAAGCAAGTTGCACTAGGCACTATGTTAATAGGTTAGTCCCAAAAAATGATATAAAGTTGCTATAAAATGATTGTAAAAAATCCAAGAATTATAATATAACAGCATGGAACAATTAAAAATTATAGATACGTTGGAGACGTATCATACGGTACATTTTAACATGACCGTCGAATAGAGATCCAACAGTCAGCGTCATGCGCGCTACTCTATCTCATCTCTCTCTATGTGTCTCTCTCTCTCTCACTGCCAGGTGGGCATGCACGTCAGCTGTCACTCCGTCATCTTCAAATGCTCGCTTGCACGACCCTCACGCACACACCCGAGTGCCCACGTCGCCACGACCTCAACTTCGGTCATCTTTCGTGCACTATAGCCTCTACAACCTTGTCCTTAAATACCTTGTTCCCCTCTCATCATTTTGCCCCAACTCACAATGCACATTGTTGACAGGCTACTCCATCATGAACCCCCACCATCAGCCTCTTCCCTAGCCATTGCCGGCCAATCTCTTCCTCCACCAGCTTCACCGTGTCGCTATGAACCCCCTAGACATACTCCGCGCCACCAGAGCCCCATAGAAGCCTGAAATCGACGAAACCCAAGCCACTCCGCCACTGTGAGCTCAGCACTGGCGGCCACCGTAACCCCTTGACCCTCTCGCCGTGTCTTTCGCCATCGCTTTGCTCATGCACATCTCACTGACCCATCCCCATGTCCAGAGATGCTCAATTTCAAGGAATCCATCATCGTCGGAGGGTAACCGCCGCTGACGCCATCTTCGGCAAGCCTTTGATGTCGTCTCCATCACCCCAAGGACCACCAGGAGGAATTCTGCGTCAAGCTAAACCCCAATGTTATCTTCCATGTTGCTGGTGACCTCTCCATCGTCAGAAACACTAATGCACGAGAGCGCTGCCATAGTGCCCATGTTTTCTGGCGTGCCTTCGAGGACCTAGCTGCTAATAATCCCCAAGTGCAAGGAATCATCGTATCACTTTCCAATGATGGAAGTGGTAAGTATGGAGTGTAAAACCCACAAGGAGCTAAAGGTAAGATCAATATTCTTTGAGGTCCTATCTGCCACTAATACAACCTTATATACATCGTGCATTTGCTTTTATCTAGAAATGATAAATAAAACAACGAAGTGGGTATAAAGAGATAGCTTTGAAGAATATAAACATAAAAGTAGGTGTCGCCTAAATGAAGATAGAATATATTACATTATAATACAAATCGCAAGTGTGGAATAATGGTGGTATGGTGTGCGGAATTGTCCTTAGGCAAGTGGCTAAGAAACTAGATGATGGCAAGTTTTTATGTGGGAGAGGCCTCTAGTAGCATGTCATCCCTTACCTGGAATTCTATGCACTTATGCCCGGTACTATCAGCTAGCATCCACAACTACCAAAAAGTTCATTACGGTAAAACCCAAACATATCATTAAGATATATGATACGTCTCCAATGTATCTATAATTTTTTATTGTTCCATGCTGTCATATTATCAATCTTGGATGTTTTATAATCATTTTATAGTCATTTTATATCATTTTTTGGTACTAACCTATTAACATAGTGCCAAGTGCCAGTTGTTGTTTTTTCCATGTTTTTTACATTGCAGAAAAACAATATGAGACATATTCCAAATGCCCCGAAACTTTACGGAGAATTTTTATGGGCCAGAAGGAACACAACGTGCCCTGGCTACGCCTGGGGGTGCCCCGAGGGAGGCACAACCCACCAGGAGGCCCAGGCGCACCCTGGTGGGTTCTGCCCACCTCGGGTGCCCCCCAGACCGCCTCTTTGCTCTATAAATACCCCAATATTCCAGAAACCCTAGGGGGAGCGACAAAATATTCATCCAGCCACCACAGAGTCCAGAACCACCAGATCCAATCTAGACACCATCTCGGATGGGGTTCACCACCTCCATTGGTGCCTCTTCGATGATGCGTGAGTAGTTCTTTGTAGACCTTCGTGTCCGTAGTTAGTAGTTAGATGGCTTCATCTCTCTCTCATGATTCTCAATACAATGGTCTCTTGGAGATCCATATGATGTAACTCTTTTTGCGGTGTGTTTGTTGGGATCTGATGAACTTTAAGTTTATGATCAGTTATATCTTTTTATATCCATGTAAGTTAATTGAGTTTCTTTGATCTCTTATATGCATGATTGCTTATAACCTCATATTTCTTCTCCGATATTTGGGTTTTGTTTGTCCAACTTGATCTATTTATCTTGAAATGGGAAGAGGTGCTTTGTAGTGGGTTCGATCTTACGGTGCTTGATCCCAGTGACAGAAAGGGAAATGACACGTATGTATTGTTGCTACTGAGGATAAAATGATGGGGTCTATCTCCTAGATAGATCTTGTCTACATCATGTCATCGTTCTTATTGCATTACTTCGTTTCTCCATGAACTTAATATACGAGATGCATGCTAGATAGCGGTCGATGTGTGGAGTAATAGTAGTAGATGCAGGCAGGAGTCGGTCTACTAATATTGTATGTGATGCCTATATAATGATCATTTCCTGATATCGTCATAATTATTTGAAGTTCTATCAGTTGCCCAATAGTAATTTGTTTACCCACCATTTTCTATTTTCTCGAGAGAGGCCACCAGTGAAACCTATGGCCCCCGGGTCTTCTTTCTCATATATTTCACTTTGCGATCTACTTTTCTCTTGCATTTATTTTTAGATCTATTAAACCAAAAATACAAAAATACCTTTCTGCAATTTTTCTTTATTTATTTTATTTAGCGTTCGCTCTATTAATTTACTACAAATTTATCTCATGTATGTTTGCCACTTGAGGCGTCGTACCCTGAAAGGGATTGACAACCTCTTTAACACGTCGGGTTGCGAGGATTTGTTATCTGTGTGCAGGGATTATTTACGTTGTGTTGCTTGGTTCTCCTACTGGTTCGATAACCTTGGTTTCATATCTGAGGGAAATACCTACCGTCGTTGTGCTGCATCATCCCTTCCTCTTTGGGGAAATACCAACGTAGCTTCAAGCGCCATCAATATATTAGTCCTCCTTCAGTCCCAAACGTATCAATTTCTATGGTAGGAAGAATTTTCAGTCGATCTTGCCCCCCACCAATGTGATTAAGTGTGTGGGATGTACATACGAACGAAAATGATTGGGCCTATATAATTGTCTCTGATGCCTCGCCCAATCACACACGAGCTCATTTTGCCCCGCATGTGTGAACGGAGGACCTATCCCCAACAATTTTTGGGTCGTGTGTGAAAGACCCCCCTATCACACACACAGACAAGGCGACGGTTTAAAACTCTGTCACAGAAAGGGGGTTAAGACCGTTTGTATAGCATGTCTCTACACTAGTGGATTAACATATGCCAGATCTCATTTGGTTTATAAGATAGATGGATTTATTTTGAGAGGTGTAGGTTTTGTTTCTGAATGGTTTACAACAAAGGTGTCCAATATCTTCTATGCTAAACATGTTAATGGTGGTTCCCATGTGTTTTTTATACTCTCCCTCCACCATAACCAACACAAACCATGGCTAGCCGAATCCACGAGTGTCTGCCAACTTCCAACTTTTCTAGGGGAGTGTCTTTTTCAGTTTTTTTATTATTGGGGCTAGGCATCCGATTATTAACCTCTCTCATAAATTTTACAAGTGAATAAACTCTCGTCGTGAGTAAAACACACTTAGCATGGAAGATAATGACTACCCCCATCGCTCCATGAGTCGTACGGGGACACAAAACATAAGTTTGTTTGAAGGTTTAGAGGTGGCACATGCGAAATATATAGGTAGGTAGGTATGGTGGACAGTTTATAACATAAATTTGTTTAAAGGATTGGATGCGCAAGCAGTATTTTCGCTTAGTACAGGAAAAGGCTAGCAAAGAAAGGGGCAAAGGGGGCAACCACTTTAGCAAGCATAAAAACCACAATCATGCATTCTCTAATAATAACATTATTGAGAAAATATAATCATGATGATAACCACAAACCTGAATACCACCAAGGATGAATTTGGAATTTATCGGACATGTGTAAATATATGCCAAGCCAATCATCCATCCTTCACTAGGAGATACTTATCACCACAGCATAATAGGTTCATCCTACTGCAACTAATGCTCATTATGATTACAATATAATTCCCTTACTTGATTAAAGATATGCACTAATGTAGTCTCACTTATATTGATAAATTAATGTGAGGATGCATTTTTACTTCTCAACATTCATACAATAAATGAAGCACATGACATTCAGTTCATTCATAAATTTTACTCTAAAGATATAAGTGAAGCACAAGAGTAAACAATCATACTTAGAGCATCTCCACTCGTTTGCCCCCCTCCCCCAGGAGGCATTTTTTGTTGCTTGTGGGGCTTCCGGCGAAAATTTTGGCCCGGGGGCGGGGCAAATTTTTCCAGTCGTTGCGGCCCCCAGGAGCAGTGTTGGCGCTCACAGTCTCAATCCGCTCCCGATCCGCTCACCCAGAGCGGCCCCATGGTGCCCGCGCTACACTTCCGGAGGGCCACAACAACATTAGGACGTCGCCGCCGCCTGCCTTGGCCTCCTTCCTCCTCGACTTCAGCCCCTGTCGTCTCCACCTCCCCACCATGGCCCTCTCACAAGCTCCCACCGCCGCACTAAAGGAAATATGCCCTAGAGGCAATAATAAAGTTGTTATTTATATTTCCTTATGTCATGATAAATGTTTATTATTCATGCTAGAATTGTATTAACCGGAAACTTGATACATGTGTCGATACATAAACAAAACACGGTGTCCCTAGTAAGCCTCTACTAGACTAGCTCGTTAATCAAAGATAGTTAAGTTTCCTAACCATAGACATGTGTTGTCATTTGATGAATGGGATCACATCATTAGGAGAATGATGTTATGGACAAGACCCATCCGTTAGCTTAGCATGTTGATCGTTAAGTTTTATTCCTATTGCTTTCTTCATGTCAAATACATATACCTATGACTATGAGATTATGCAACTCCCGGATACCGGAGGAATACCTTGTGTGCTATCAAACGTCACAACGTAACTGAGTGATTATAAATATGCTCTACAGGTATCTCCGAAGGTGTTTATTGGGTTGGCATAGAGTGAGATTAGGATTTGTCACTCCGAGTATCGGAGAGGTATCTTTGGGCCCTCTCAGTAATACACATCATGATAAGCCTTGCAAGTAATGTGACTAATGAGTTAGTTATGGGATGGTGTATTATGGAACAAGTAAAGAGACTTGCCGGTAACGAGATTGAACTAGGTATGAAGATACCGACGATTGAATCTCGGGCAAGTAACATACCGATGACAAAGGGAATAACATATGTTGTCATTACGGTCAGACCGATAAAGATCTTCGTAGAATATGTAGGAACCAATATGAGCATCCAGGTTCTGCTATTGGTTATTGACCAGTGAGGTGTCGCGTTCATGTCTACATAGTTCTCGAAGCCGTAGGGTCCGCACGCTTAATGTTCGTTGATGATTTTTATATTATATGAGTCGTGTGATTTGGTGACCGAATGTTGTTCAGAGTCCCGTATGTGATCACGGACATGACGAGGAGTCTCGAAATGGTCGAGAGGTAAAGATTCATATATAGGACGATAGTATTCGGACACCAGAAGTGTTCCGGGGGTACCGGGTACGTATCGGGTCACCAAAAGGGGTTCCGGGAAACCCCCGGCAAACTATATGGGCCTAATGGGCTAAGAGAGGGACAGACCAGTCCCGAAGGGGCTGGTGCGCCCCCCTATAGGCCAAAATAGGAGGAAAAGGAAAGGAGGTAAGGGATAAGGAAAGGGGAGGATTCAGCCTCCCCCTTTCCTTCCCCTCCTCCCTCTCTTTCCTCCCCCCTCCCATGCATATGGAAGGGGGGAGGCCAACTTGGAGGAGGCACCCAAGTAGGATCCCTCCTACTTGGGGTGCCCCATGCTGCTCCCCTCCCTCTGCCACCTATATATATGTGGGCGGGGGGCACCGCTAGAACACACAACATTGATTCTTAGCCGTGTGCGGTGCCCCCCTCCATAGTTTACGCCTTCGGTCATATTATCATAGTGCTTAGGCGAAGCCCTGCACGGATCACTTCACCGTTACCATCACCATGCTGTCATGCTGATGAAACTCTCCCTCGACACTTTGCTGGATCAAGAGTTTGAGGGACGTCATCGACCTGAATGTGTGCAGAACTCGGAGGTGTTGTACGTTCGGTGCTTGATCGGTCGGAACGAGAAGAAGTTCGACTACATCAACCGCGTTATCAAACGCTTCCGCTTTTGGCCTACGAGGGTACGTTGACACACTCTCCCCCTCTCGTTGCTATGCATATCCTAGATAGATCTTGCGTGAGCGTAGGATTTTTTTTGAAATTGCATGCTACGTTCCCCAACAGTGGCATCCGAGCCAGGTCTATGCGTAGATGATATGCACGTGTAGAACACAAAGAGTTATGGGCAGTGATCATTATATTGCTTACCACCAATGTCTTATTTTGATTCGGTGGTATTGTTGGATGAAGCGGCCCGGACCAACCTTACATGACCACGTTCATGAGACATGTTCCACCGACAAACATGCAACTAGTTTTGCATAAAGGTGCTGGCGGGTGTCTATTTCTCCTACTTTAGTTGAATCAAATTTTATTGCGGCTGGTCCTTGTGGAATGTTAAAATAGCAAACTTGATAAATCACTGATGTGGTTTTGATGCGTAGGTAAGAATGGTTCTTGCTAGAAGCCTGTAGCAGCCACGTAAGACTTGCAACAACAAAGTAGAGGACGTCTAACATGTTTTTGCAGGGCATGTTGTGATGTGATATGGTTAAGACATGATGTGATATACGTTATTGTATGAGATGATCATGTTTTGTAAAAGTTATCGACAACTGGCAGGAGCCTTATGGTTGTCGCTTTACTGTATGAAATGCAAACGCCATGTAATTGCTTTACTTTATCACTATGCGTTAACGATAGCTGTAGAACCAATAGATGGTGAGACGACCACGACGCTACGATGGAGATCAAGGTGTCAAGCCGGTGATGATGTAGATCATGACGATGCTTTAGAGATGGAGATCAAAGGCACAAGATGATGATGGCCATATCATGTCACATATTTTGATTGCATGTGATGTTTATCTTTTATGCATCTTATTTTGCTTAGTACGGCGGGGATTGTGCTTGAAGCTACGTTGGTATTTCCCCAAAGAGGAAGGGATGATACAGCATAGCAACGATAGGTATTTGCCTCAGTGATGAGACCAAGGTTATCGAACCAGTAGGAGAACCAAGCAACAACACGTAAGTTGCGCCTGCACACAAATAACAACTACTCGCAACCCGACGTATTAAAGGGGTTGTCAATCCCTTTCGGGTAACGGTGCCAGTAATTGGCAAAATGGATGTGAATAAATTGTAGTAGATTGATAGATCGAACTCCAAATAAAATAAACACGAATAAATTGTAGCAAGATATTTTTGTATTTTTGGTTTTATATATCTGAAAATAAAAGGCAAATAAAATGGATTGCGAAGGCAAATATATTAAAGAAGAGACCCGAGGGCCGTAGCTTTCACTAGTGGCTTCTCTCGAGAAAAATAGCAAAAGGTGGGTAAACAAACTACTGTTGGGCAATTGATAGAACTTCAAGTAATCATGAAGATATACAGACAATGATCATTATATAGGTATCACGTCCAAGATTAGAAGACCGACTCCAGCCTGCATCTACTACTATTACTCCACACATCGACCGCTATCCAGCATGCATCTAGTGTATTAAGTTCATGGGGAAACGGAGTAATGCAATAAGAATGATGACATGATGTAGACAAGATCTATCTATATAGAGATAGAACCCATAGTTTATCCTTAGTAGCAACGATACATACGTCTCGGTTCCCCTTCTGTCACAGGGATCAAGCACCGTCAGATCAAACCCACTACAAAGCACCTCTTCCCATTGCAAGATAAATAGATCAAGTTGGCCAAACAAAAGCCAAATATCAAAGAATAAATACGAGGCTATAAGCAATCACGCATATAAGAGATTATAGAAGATTCAAATAACTTTCATGGATAAAAAGATAGATCTGATCATAAACTCAAAGTTCATCTGATCTCAACAAACACACCGTAAAAAGATTTAAATCATATGGATCTCCAAGAGACCATTGTATTGAGAATCAAATGAGAGAGAGGAAGCCATCTAGCTACTAACTACAGACCCATAGGTATACAAAGAACTACTCACACATCATCGGAGCGGCACCAATGGAAGTGGTGAACCCCTCTGTGATGATGTCTAGATTGGATCTGGTGGTTCTGGACTCTGCGGTGGCTGGAATTGATTTTCGTCAAATCTCCTAGGGTTTTTGGAATATTGGGGAATTTATAGAGCAAAGAGGCGGTTCAGGGGCCACCAGAGATGGGCACAACCCACCAGGGCACGCTTGGGCCTCCTGGCGCGCCTTGGTGGGTTGTGCTCCCCTCGGAGCACCCCCAGGTGCTTCTTAAGCCCATTGGTTGTCTTCTCGTTCAAAAAAATCTCCAAAAAGTTTCGCTGTGTTTGGACTCCGTTTGGTATTGATTTCCTGTGATGTAAAAAACATGCAGAAAACAACAACTGACACTTGGCACTATGTCAATAGGTTAGTACCAAAAAATGATATGAAATGACTATAAAATGATTATAAAACATCCAAGATTGATAATATAACCGCATGGAACAATCAAAAATTATAGATACGTTGGAGACGTATCAGGCGGTAGCATTATAAGATGATCCCTTACTAAAATTTCAAGGTATAAGTGTTCTCCCTGTGTATGCACCGTTGCGACAGTTCGTCGTGTTGAGACACCACGTGATGATCAGGTGTGATAGGCTCTATGTTCACATACAACAGGTGCAAGACAGTTTTGCACAGAATACTCGGGTTAAACTTGACGAGCCTAGCATGTACAGACATGGCCTCGGAACACTAGAGACCGAAAGGTCGAACATGAATCATATAGTAGATATGATCAACATAGAGATGTTCACCATTGAAAACTACTCCATCTCATGTGATGACCGGACATGGTTTAGTTGATATGGATCACGTGATAATTTAGATGACTCGCGGGATGTCCATCTAAGTGCGAGTTCTTAAGTAATATGATTAATTGAACTTAATTTATCATGAACACAGTCCTGATAGTTTTAGCATATCTATGTTGTAGATCAATGGCCCATGCTACCGTTCCCTTGAATTTTAATGCATTCCTAGAGAAAGCTAAGTTGAGAGATGATGGTAGCAACTACACGGACTAGGTCCGTAACTTGAGGATTACCCTCATTACTGCACATAAGAATTATGTCCTTCATGCACTGCTAGGTGACAAGCCCCCTCTCGCTAATGTAGACGCTTTGAACATCTGACAGATGTGGTCTGATGACTACTCTATAGTTCACTGTGCCATGCTCTATGCTTAGAATCGGGACTTGAAAGACGTTTTGAACGTCATGGACCATATGAGATGTTCCAGGAATTGAAGTTAATATTTCAAGCAAATGCTCGAGTTGAGAGATATGAAGTCTCCAACAAGTTATATAGCTGCAAGATGGAGGAGAATAGTTCTGTTAGTGAACACATACTTATAATGTGTTGGTATCATAACCACTTGACTCAACTACGAGTTAATCTTCCGTATAATAGTGTTATTGACAGATTTCTTCAACTACTGCCACCAAGCTACAAAGGCTTCATGATGAACTATAATATGGAAGGGATGGATAAGACAATTCCCGAGCTCCTCGCTATGCTCAAAGTTGCGGAGGTAGAAATCAAGAAAGAGCATCAAGTGTTGATGGTTAACAAGACCACTAGTATCAAGAAAAAGGGCAAGGGAAAGAAGGGGAACTTCAAGAAGAATGGCAAGCAAGTTGTCACTCCCGGGAAGAAGCCCAAGTCTGGACCCAAGCCTGAAACTGAGTGCTTCTACTGCAAAGGCACTAGTCATTGGAAGCGGAACTGCCCCAAGTATTTGGCGGATAAGAAGCATGGCAGAGTGAACAAAGGTATATTTGATATACATGTTATTGATGTGTACCTTACTAATGCTCTTAGTAGCGCCTGGGTATTTGATACTGGTTCTGTTGCTCATATTTGCAACTCGAAACAGGGGCTACGGATTAAACAAAGAATGGCTAATGAAGAGGTGACGATGCGCGTCGGGAATGGTTCCAAGGTCGATGTGATCGTCGTCGACACGCTACTTCTACATCTACCTTCGAGATTAGTTTTAGACCTGAATAATTGTTATTTGGTGCCAGCGTTAAGCATGAACATTATATCTGGATCTTGTTTGATGCGAGACGGTTATTCATTTAAATCAGAGAATAATGGTTGTTCTATTTATATGAGTAACATCTTTTATGGTCATCCACCCTTGAAGAGTGGTCTATTTTTGTTGAATCTCGGTCGTGGTAATAAACATATTCATAATATTGAGCCAAAAGATGCAAAGTTGATAATGATAGTGCAACATATTTGTGCCACCACCGTTTAGTTCATATTGGTGTAAAGCGCATGAAGAAACTCCATGTGGATGGACTTCTGGAATCACTCGATCAAGAATCATTTAATGCTTGTGAACCATGGCTCATGGGCAAGATGACTAAAATTCCGTTCTTCGGAGCAAGAGCAAGCCACTGACTTATTGGAAATAATACATACTGATGTATGCGTCTGATGAGTGTTGAGGCTCGCGGCGGGTATCATTATTTTCTGACCTTCACAGATGATTTGAGCAGATATGGGTATATCTACTTAATGAAACACAAGTCTGAAACATTTGAACAGTTCAAAGAATTTCAGAGTGAAGTGGAGAATCATCATAACAAGGAAGTAAAGTTTCTACGATCTGATCATGGAGGCGAATATTTGAGTTACGAGTTTGGCCTTCATTTAAAACAATGTGGAATAGTTTCACAACTCACGCCACCTGGAACACCATAGCGTAATGGTGTGTACGAACGTCGTGACCGTACTTTATTAGATATGGTGCGATCTATGATGTCTCTTACCGATTTACCACTATCATTTTTGGGTTATGCATTAGAGACAGTTGCATTCACTTTAAATAGGGCACCATCTAAATCCGTTGAGACGACACCATATGAACTATGGTTTGGCAAGAAACCTAAGATGTCATTTCTTAAAGTTTGGGGTTGCAATGCTTATGTGAAAAAACTTCAGCCTAATAAGCTCGAACCCAAATCGAAGAAGTGCGTCTTCATAGGATACCCAAAAGAAACTATTGGGTACACCTTCTATCATAGATCCGAAGGCAAGATCTTTGTTGCTAAGAATGGATCCTTTCTAGAGAAGGAGTTTCTCTCGAAAGAAGTGAGTGGGAGGAAAGGATAACTTGATGAGGTAATTGTACCTTCTCTCGAATTGGAAAGTAGCTCATCACATAAGTCAGTTCCAGTGATGCCTACACCAACTAGAGAGAAAGCTAATGATAATGATCATGAAACTTTAGATCAAGTTACTAATGAACCTCGTAGGTGAACCAGAGCATGTTCCGCACCTGAGTGGTACGGTAATCCTATTCTGGAAGTCATGTTACTAGACCATGACGAACCTACGAACTATGAGGAAGCGATGATGAGCCCAGATTCCGCAAAATGGCTTGAGGCCATGAAATCTGAGATAGGATCCATGTATGAGAACAAAGTATGGACTTTGGTTGACTTGCCTGATGATTGGCAAGCCATAGAGGACAAATGGATCTTCAAGAAGAAGACTGATGCTGATGGTAATGTTACGGTCTACAAAGCTTGACTTGTTGCGAAAGGTTTTTGACAAGTTCAAGGAGTTGACTACGATGAGACTTTCTCACCCGTAGCGATGCTTAAGTCTGTCCGAATCATGCTAGATTTTACCGCATTTTATGATTACGAAATCTGACAAATGGACGTCAAAACTGCATTCCTTAATGGATTTCTCAAAGAAGAGTTGTATATGATGCAACCAGAAGGTTTTGTTGATCCTAAAGGTGCTAACCAAGTGTGCAAGCTCCAGCGATCCATTTATGGACTGGTGCAAGCATCTCGGAGCTGGAATATACACTTTGATGGTGTGATCAAAGCATATGGTTTTATACAGACTTTCGGAGAAGCCTGTATTTACAAGAAAGTGAGTGGGAGCTTTGTAGCATTCCTAATATTACATGTGGATGACTGATATGTCTCCAACGTATCTATAATTTTTTATTGTTCCATGCTATATTATATCCTGTTTTGGACATTGTTGGGCTTTATTATACACTTCTATATTATTTTAGGGACTAACCTATTAATCGGAGGCCCAGCCCAAAATTGTTGTTTTTTGCCTATTTCAGAGTTTCGCAGAAATAGAATATCAAACAGAGTCCAAACGGAATGAAACCTTCGGGAACGTGATTTTCGGAACGAACATGATCCAGAGGACATGGACCCTACGTCAAGAAAGCAATCAGGAAGGCACGAGGTAGGGGGCACGCCTACCCCCCCCCCACCCTAGGCGCACCCTCCACCCTCGTGGGGCCCATGTTGCTCCACCAACTTACTTCTTCCTCCTATATATACCTACGTACCCCCAAACTACCAGATACGGAGCCAAAACCCTAATTCCACCACCGTAACTTTCTGTACCCGTGAGATCCCATCTTGGGGCCATTTCCAGAGCTCCGCCGGAGGGGGAATTGATCACGGAGGGCTTCTACATCAACACCATAGCCTCTCCGATGAAGTGTGAGTAGTTTACTTCAGACCTTCGGGTCCATAGTTATTAGCTAGATGGCTTCTTCTCTCTTTTTGGATCTCAATACAAAGTTCTCCCCCTGTCTTGTGGAGATCTATTCGATGTAATCTTCTTTTGCGGTGTGTTTGTTGAAACCGATGAATTGTGGGTTTATGACCAAGTTTATCTATGAACAATATTTGAATCTTCTCTGAATTCTTTTATGTATGATTGGTTATATTTGCAAGTCTCTTTGAATTATTAGTTTGGTTTGGCCTACTAGATTGATCTTTCTTGCAATGGGAGAAGTGCTTAGCTTTGGGTTCAATCTTGCGGTGTCCTTTCCTAGTGATAGTAGGGGCAACAAGGCAGGTATTGCATTATTGACATCAAGGATAACAAGATGGGGTTTATTTCATATTGCATGAGTTTATCCCTCTACATCATGTCATCTTGCTTAAAGCGTTACTCTGTTCTTTTGAACTTAATACTCTAGATGCATGCTGGATAGCGGTCGATGTGTGGAGTAATAGTAGTAGATGCAGGCCGGAGTCGGCCTACTTGTCTCGGATGTGATGCCTATATACATGATCATACCTAGATATTCTCATAACTATGCTCAATTATGTCAATTGCTCAACAGTAATTTGTTTACCCACCATAATACTTATGCTCTTGAGAGAAGCCACTAGTGAAACCTATGGCCCCCGGGTCTATTCTCCATCATATTAATCTCCGTCAACAAGCTATTTCTTTTTCCGTTTATTTTGCTTTCTTTACTTTGCATCTTTATCATAAAAATACCAAAAATATTATCTTATCATATCTATCAGATCTCACTTTCATAAGTGACCGTGAAGGCATTGACAACCCCTTTATTGCGTTGGTTGCGAGGATTTTATTTGTTTGTGTAGGTGCGAGGGACTCGTGTGTGGCCTCCTGCTGGATTGATACCTTGGTTCTCAAAAACTGAGGGAAATACTTACGCTACTTTGCTGCATCACCCTTTCCTCTTCAAGGGAAAACCAACGCAGTGCTCAAGAGGTAGCAAGAAGGATTTCTGGAGTCAGGGAGTCTACGCAAAAGTCAACATACCAAGTACCCATCACAAACCCTTATCTCCCGCATTACATTATTTGTCATTTGCCTCTCGTTTTCCTCTCTCCCACTTCACCCTTGCCGTTTTATTTGCCCTCTCTCTCCGTCCTCCTTCTCTTTCCCTATTTGCCTGTTCTTTTGTTTGCCTTCTTCCCATATGTATCCTTGTGTTGTGTTTCCATGTGCCTTCTATTTGCTTGCATCTTTGCTTGCTAAAAATCTATTGATATGGATCCACTTAAAGTGTTCTACTTAGATCATCTTCGATCCTTATGCGCTCGTGTTGATACCCCAACTATCCTAGTTGATGGGAAATCTTTAGATGAGCATGCTCATTTTGTGTGTCACCGTTTGTCTGAAAAAGGGAGACTCTTATGGAATCAAATAAACAGATTGCTGTGTTATGCTTGGAATCTTTGCGAAATTTGTGATTTTACTTGTTGCTCTAAGAACCCTAAAAAACACCTCCCCTACCTATGTGAGTTTAATGATATTGAAATGTTATCTTCTTATGCAAAGGGGGTTTATAGTTACTACGATATCGAACGAATTGAAGAATTTGTTGCTTTTAAGGGTGCTTATGAAGTTGCTTCTTTGATTGAAAAATATGATATTACTCTCTACGAATCTGAAAATTTTGACATACTTAAATATTGCTATGAAAACTATGCTCATAATGTCCATGTCAAAGAATTTATTGAAAGAATGATCGTTGCTTAGGAAGAAATATCCGTTGATGAAACTATGCTCATAATGATATGCATGAATCTATAGATAATTATGATTCCGATGATTTGATTGAAATATCCGTTGATGAACATGATGCTTGCTATTCTTGTGTCCATGATGCCAATATTTATGAAGCTGAATTTGCTATAGTTCTTTATGTTAAACATGAGATCGTTGCTATTGCACCCATATTTAATAGTTCCTTCGATAAAAAGCATGGTTGCAATGATGTTAGTATAAATTCTATTAATGTCAATTGTGCTTATAATATGCAAAACCCTAAGCTTGGGGATGCTAGTTTTGCTATGTCTACTACTTGTTGCAATGATCATGATTGGGATGATTCTTCTTTTGATCTTGAAAATTTATTTAAGCCCCATGATGAATATGAGATTGATAATAGTATTTGCAATATTATTGGAAGTGGGTTTGGAAGAGTGTCAACTTTAGATCCCACATATTTGGATAATGTTCAATCTTATGAAGTTTTTGATAAAAGTGGGTTTGGAGAGGTCATGACCTTATTTAATGTTAATCCCACTATCTTGGAAGAGTGTCAACTTTGCATACATGTGGATCGTGTTAAGAATATGTTTTGTGATAGCTATATTGTTGAATTTGATTATGGTCCTACATGTAATTATTATGAGAGAGGAAAATATGATTGTAGAAATTTCATGTTACTAAATCACCTCTCATTATGTTGAGATTGCTATTGTTTCTTTCTGCTTCCTTGCATATGCTAGTTTTTACTTGCCTTGATAATTTGTTTGCCTATAAGATGCCTATGCATAGGAAGTATGTTAGACTTAGATGTGTTTGTCACGTGTTTTATGATGCTCTCTTTGTGCTTCAATTCTTGTCTTTCATGTGAGCATCATTAAAATTATCAATGCCTAGCTATTAGGATTCAAAGAAAAGCGCTTGTTCGGAGACAACCCAATATTTTTCCTTGCTGTTAGTAATAAATAATATATCTAGCCTATGTTTTGGTTGTGCTTTTTGTGTTTAATTAGTGTTTGTGCCAAGTATAACCGTTGGGAAGACTTGGGGAAAGTCTTTTTAATCTTGCTGTAAAAAAACAGAAACTTTAGCGCTCACGAGAATTGCTACCATTTTTATTTGGAAAGTGCTATTTAGTTAATTCTATTTGCAGATGATTAATAGATAAATTCCTCACGTCCAGAAATTTATTTTAGAATTTTTGTGGATCAGAACTTGCGTTAGCTACAGATTACTACAGACTGTTCTGTTTTTTACAGATTCTGATTTTCGTGTGTTGTTTGCTTATTTTGATGAATCTATGGCTAGTAAAATAGTTTATAAACCATAGAGAAGTTGTAATACAGTAGGTTTAACACCAATATAAATAAATAATGAGTTCATTACAGTACCTTGAAGTGGTGTTTTGTTTTCTTTCGCTAACGGAGCTCATGAGATTTTCTACTTTAAGTTTTGTGTTGTGAAGTTTTCAAGTTTTGGGTAAAAGATTTGATGGATTATGGAAGAAGGAGTGGCAAGAGCCTAATCTTGGGGATGCCCATGGAACCCCAAGATAATCTAAGGACACCTAAAAGCCCAAGCTTGGGGATGCCCCAGAAGGCATCCCCTCTTTCGTCTACTTCCATCGGTAACTTTACTTGGAGCTATATTTTTATTTACCACATGATATGTGTTTTGCTTGGAGCGTCTTGTATTATTTGAGTCTTTATTTGATAGTTTTCCACAATCATCCTTGTTGTACACACCTTTTGAGAGAGACACACATGATTCGGAACTTGTTAGAATACTCTATGTGCTTCACTTATATCTTTTGAGTTATATAGTTTTTGCTCTAGTGCTTCACTTATATCTTTTAGGGCACGGTGGTGGATTTGTTTTATAGAAACTATTGTTCTCTCATCCTTCACTTAGATTATTTTGAGAGTCCTACAAAACAGCATGGTAATTTGCTTTAATTATGTTAGGCATTCAAGATTAATAAAAAAATTCTTATGAGTGTGTTGAATACTATGAGAAGTTTGATACTTGATAATTGTTTTGAGATATGGAGATGGTGATATTAGAGTCGTTCTAGTTGAGTAGTTGTGAATTTGAGAAATGCTTGTGTTGAAGTTTGTGATTCCCGTAGCATGCACGTATGGTGAACCATTATGTGAAGAAGTTGGAGCATGAATTATTTATTTATTGTCCTCCTTATGAGTGGCGGTCGGGGACGAGCGATGGTCTTTTCCAACCAATCTATCCCCCTAGGAGCATGCACGTAGTACTTTGCTTCGATAACTAATAGATTTTTGCAATAAGTAAGTTAGTTCTTTATGACTAATGTTGAGTCCATGGATTATGTGCACTCTCACCCTTCCACCATTGCTAGCCTCTCTAATACCGCGCACCTTTCGCCGGTATCATACACCCACCATATACCTTCCTCAAAACAGCCACCATACCTACCTATCATGGCATTTCCATAGCCATTCTGAGATATATTGCCATGCAACTTTCCACCGTTCCACTTACTATGACACGCTCCATCATTGTCATATTGCCTTGCATGATCATGTAGTTGAAATTTTAGTTGTGGCAAAGCCACCATTCATAATTCTTTCGTACAAGTCACTCATGCATCATTGCTATCCCGGCATACTGCCGGAGGCATTCATATAGAGTCATACTTTGTTCTAGTATCGAGTTGTAATCATTGAGTTGTAAATAAATAGAAGTGTGATGATCATCATTCATAGAGTATTGTCCTAAAAAAGGCCGAATAAAAAAGGGGAAGGCCCAAAATTTTTATAAAAAGGGACAATACTACTATCCTTTTTTTCACACTTGTGCTTCAAAGTAGCACCATGATCTTCATGATAGAGAGTCTCCTATGTTATCACTTTCATATACTAGTGGGAATTTTTCATTATAGAACTTGGCTTGTATATTCCAATAATGGGCTTCCTCAAAATTCCCTAGGTCTTCGTGAGCAAGCGAGTTGGATGCACACCCACTTAGTTCTTTTTGTTGAGCTTTCATATACTTATAGCTCTAGTGCATTCGTTGCATGGTAATCCCTACTCACTCACATTGATATCTATTAATGGGCATCTCCATAGCCCGTTTATACGCCTAGTTGATGTGAGACTATCGTCTCCCTTTTTGTCTTCTCCACAACCACCATTCTATTCCACATATAGTGTTATGTCCATGGCTCACGCTCATGTATTGCGTGAAGATTGAAAAAGTTTGAGAACACCAAAAGTATGAAACAATTGCTTGGCCTACCATTGGGGTTGTGCATGATTTAATACTTTGTGTGGTGAAGATGGAGCATAGCCAGACTATATGATTTTGTAGGGATAACTTTCTTTGGCCATGTTATTTTGAAGAGACATAATTGCTTGGTTAGTATGCTTGAAGTATTATTATTTCTATGTCAATATTGAACTTTGGTCTTGAATCTTTTGAATCTGAATATTCATACCATAATTAAGAGAATTACATTGAAATTATGCCAAGTAGCGCTCCACATCAAAAATTCTGTTCTTATCATTTACCTACTCGAGGACGAGCAGGAATTAAGCTTGGGGATGCTTGATACGTCTCCAATGTATCTATAATTTTTTATTGTTCCATGCTATATTTATGTCCTATTTTGTACGTAATTGGGCTTTATTATACACTTTTATATTATTTTTGGGACTAACCTATTAACCGGAGGCCCAGCCCAGAATTGTTGTTTTTTGCCTATATCAGAGTTTCGCAGAAAAAGAATAACAAACGGAGTCCAAACGGAATGAAACCTTCGGGAACGTGATTTTTGGAACGAACATGATCCAGAGGACTTGGACCCTACGTCAAGCAAGCAATCAGGAAGGCACGAGGTAGGGGCGCGCCTA